>NW_025782434.1:0-19664 GCF_021130785.1 Homalodisca vitripennis | reverse complement strand
TAAGTGAAAAACAAATAACTTCCGGTTTTAATTTTGTGAGCTGTAGTGAAAAAAGTTCTGACCTACCTACCATCGAGACAGAAAAATGGGAACAATCTACTCAGACCCCACCTGAATTCACAAATAACGAACCAGACGTGAGGTCTAGGGGGGGGGTGACGTTAAGATAAATTAAGATAAAATAATGAGTAGCCTGTAGCTGTACCGTAAGACATTGATAAAAAAAACTGTTGTTTTTGCAATATTGATACTAATGGAAAATCAGTCAAACAACGTGGTGTTTTTTAGAAACTGACATTGGGCTCTACACTAATGACGGAGTATCCCTCTTAAAAGAAAGAAGAATAAAACTTTCATTTTGGAATTCTGAACCATGTAGGCCCACAGGGCCTTTTCCTAAAAGACTCGACAAAACAATAGATCTTTTAGCAGTGATTTTTATTACAAAAATTGCCAAAAAAGAGTGCCAAAAACTAGAAAACGGTTTTTGGCTTTGGTTATTCACCTTTATTAAATGGACGTTATACTTGTGAAACCTTGTTGGTTGTTCGCTGGACAGAACTGTACCCTAAATTTTAAAGATGCTTGGTGTAAAAGGTCTAATAAATGATTGGCGAAAGGTTTAAGCAAAAAAAATTAAAAGAATCATGAAAAACATCCTCGTATACACCGTTAAATTCATGTTATAGCATATGAGTACCGTTAAAAAATAGCCAATGGATGCAAAAAATCACTTATATTCAAAGAAGTATGAACCTGATGTATTGTGAGATTCTCAAAAGACTTTTTAGATGTAGTAATAACCTATGGGCTACTTGTAACTATAGCGTTCATGAGGGCCATCGGAATAGAAAAATATTGAAAACAGTGGACTCTACTTCCTATGGAAAAACTTTTTAGAAAATATTATAAGATTTGTTGTTCACCGATACGATCCTCTTCTAAAAAGTCACTTAGCAAAAACGAATTCAAAGCAAAGTTAAGTATTTGTCTCCTCCCAAAATCCAAAATGAAATGATCATGTTTTTGCGTCACAGGCATGTTTTCTGGATGAAGTTGTAAGTGAAAATCCAAGCAGCTTCCTTTCTTCTCTCTGGGTATTAGGGGACACCACTTCAAGGGGACGTCTCAAAAACTGATCACACTAGTATCGATAGTAATTACGACATGTGGCAGTATCCCAAAAACTGACGAAAAAACTTGAAATTAAAGGAAAATCATTCTTAGGGTTCATAGCTCTTTTACAGGCCAAAATTCGGAAAAAAAAATTACTAACGAGGTTTGTAATTTTTTGGAAGAAGAAAAACAACATTAAAATTGAAAATGTGTAGAGGCCCAGGGGTTATGACGGGGCAGCCCGTAATGAGTGGAAAACTTATTCTGGAAAATCCAATCTAGAATAAAGCAAACCGGTCGCCAAATGCAGAGTACGTGCATTGGTGCCTCCGTCATAATTTAAAATTTGGGTACTCAATGACTCAGGTTACTGGACATAACAGAATGTATTTTATTTTAAAACGATTTGGTCAATCAAAATTTACGTGTTTTTCGGCGAAAAGGCATCCTGCCAAGATGGCAAGCTTTGAGAGAGAAATCTACTGGAGCAAGAGGGGGTCTACTACTTAGCAAGACACCTTCAAAAAGATTGTGTCCCGACCCGTTGGTCAATCGTAGGTTAACGATTTGATTTACTGGCCATAAAGTGTAACTTTGTTTCTGGTCTTAAAGCCTGTTTGACGAATATTATTCTGACTTCTGAAAAAGAAAAAGAAAAAAAAAAAACGACAAAAATATATCAAAACATACAATAAAGAGGTTTTAGAGGCAACTGGACTCAAAAAACAAATGACGTAGGTTTTCAATTTGTATTGATGCTTCTCTCTTTTCCAAAGTAAGAGTTTTAGAGAGAATTAATATTACAATCTAAAACACTACAAAAAGTAGGATGTATCAAAATATGACGAAGCTACAGCCCTTCTTGGGAAAGAGTATGGGACTGAACTAAAGAGTGAGCAAGATATGAGTTTGAAGGTGTTGTTAAAGAAGACTGAAAACGCTAGTCCAGGGGGTATGGAATATTGAGTCCTTCTCTGCCGACCTTAAAAGATGTAAAAAAAGTTAAAAAAAAACTTTTTTGACGAAGGCTGACCAACGATGTTGAATTTTCTAATCCATTGCAAATGAATTCAAAAGTAAAAGTACTTTTACAGGAAGCTTGGATATAGTTATTGCCATCAAATCTCCAGACCGTTTTGAGAGCATGGTCAGGTATTAAACGAATCAGTTCACATCTTTTTAAAACTCCAAAGTACGCTCACAGAGAAAAGTGGATGATGAACTACACCCCAGACATTTTTTTTCAGCCAGTGAAAGTTTTTGTGAGAAAGTATGAGGAAGATGGTTTCACACGGGTTGGAGGTGACACAAATAGTGTGTTTTCAGAAACATTGTTTCGGTATGAAATAAAAAAACAAGAGGATTGAGAAAAAGCTTAAGGATTTTAGCCCTCATATTTAATGATTAGAAAACGTGGACATTTGTCATAAGCAGCCTTCCTGATGTCTGGCACAGCGAATGATGGATTGTTTCTTGACTCCTCCCAGTTAACGTCTAGCGTCAGCGGAGAAGGTTCGTATTCACCAAAATTATTCATAAAAACCCAGTAACTATAACAACTAAAATTAATTTTTTGTTGTTAAGAAAGGAGTCTTTTTTTTATTTTTTTATTACCCTTTAATTATATTACTTGTATTATAACCTGAAAAATAACATGGCATTATATGTTAACATAACATAGTTTTATTAATCTTAATATAAACTTTTCAGGTCATTTTCTAAACTCAAGCTCATAAAGAATTAATTTGAGAAACCACTATGACCAATACCAGGTCTTGAAGCGCTTTGGGAGTCCTTGGAGCATAGAAATCATGGAAAATCGGGCTCGGCTAAGGATCAACTTGAAAGATGTTAGCTGAAAAAAATTATTTCAGTTTTAAGAAGAGGAGAGGGTTTTTAAAAAATAAATGGAAAAAATAAAATTAACGATGTCTACAATTTTTTTCTATTGTTTATTTTTAATGTTTGATGATAGTTTCATTAATAAATAAATTATGGATGGAATAATTCAATTTTTATAAAGTTATTCTTCTTCCTTTTTTTGATCTTTTTACAAAAAAAATGTATAAAAAATAAAACATTGCAACAGCAACGGGGACTATCAACCTATATATACAACAAAATTTAAAAGCCACTCTTAAAAGAAAGTAAAAGGAGTTTTGTTTTCTGTGATTACAATTTTACCGATAAAGTTAAGAGTGAACATCATTGAGAATAAAGGTTAGACCTAGGGGGAAAGTAGGCTATAATTATGAACGATGCGTGCTAGGTTCCAGATTAGGAGGAACGGGGGGGGGGGGGGTGTTAGGAGCCGACAGGAGGGGGCGCCATTTCAGTACGCTGCGGGGGGGCGCGACTCTGTCTAGTTACGCCACTGAGTCCAATTGAATTATAATGTCCTAAAAAAAACTGAGATAATATTTTTCTTTAAAAATTTGCTTTCGTAGTGATTTTATTGTTTCGAAAAAAATGCTATTTATATCGATTTTATTTGCTTGAAATAAATGTTTGTAGTGAATGTGTTTTTTCACAATGGTTATTGGCATAAATAAATAAATAAAGTTATTTTTAAATTTACAGTTGAATGTTGCAATACTGTTCACTATATGAGACGTAGGACCGTCGTCTCTGTTTCACACCGTAGTATCGGGTAACTGCTCTTGTGTAACAGTTCCAGACAGTGTCGGGCACAGTCATCGCCACCAACGCACTGGCCACTTAATTCGCGTCATTCACAGTTTGTGTCTGTCTAGCACAGATATGTTAACTATGTTCACGTTGAAACAGTCATTTCTTTGTACTTAAATCGTATTTGGAGGTATTTTCTAGTGTTTATGTTACTGGAACAAAATAATATCTATGGTTTAGTTAGATTTGGTGTACACAGGGTGACTCCGGCCTATCTTGAATTCAGTTTCAAGCTCTATTTATTTTAGGGTGTACATTATTATGCAGGGCAATATGTGTATTTGTTTTATATCTATTTATACACGAGTATTAATGTTTTTGACTTTTCTTGTATTGGCACCCAAACATAGGTATAATAATGAATGAGTTTTTTGAAGGTATTATTGTCATTGAAATCGGGGGTTTTATTCACAACCTAATATAACATAAAAAATTACTAAAATATGATCTACAGGACTACCTAATAGGGACTGTAAACATTTTTAACTCTCATTGGACAACTGTTTAACAATAGGTAACATAACTACTTTTGCGCGTTCTTTGTAATGTATATAAGTATTTTATAACTAAGCGTTTAAATTTGAGGATTTTGAAATTTTGTAACCAATATATTATTAGGAAAACTGAAATGCTCTTATATACGGTTGAGGACATAAGGTAAGGCTACCGCTATTAGGTACATTATAAAATAACACATTGCTTGACTCTGTAAATTGAGTGTATGAGAAAAGAACAACAAATTACGAGCACTGGGTTACAGTAGAAGTCTGTCAGTAATTTAGTCTAGGAGTACTAATGTTAGTTTACTGAACGTTACAACTTTATTGGTTCATAAAACTGAACGTGACAAGACTAAACTGAATGTGTAGGTACGACTGGTGGGTAATAGTGGAACAATCGATTGATAAAACTGATCTGTGCAAATGTTGGTAAAATCAAATGAAGTCGGATGGAATATTTCGTATCGGTTAAATTTTCTGTCCAGTTGTTTGCTAAAAATGACTGAAACAAGTTAAGCAGTTTCAGTGGGTTGATTTAGTTGTATCAACTGTTTTCATGCAGTGGCCCAAGTTAGTGAACCCATTCAGCTGCATTCTATCGGCGTTTCATTAAAACTGGTCTATACTTATCAACAGCGTCATATTTATTATTTACAATATTTTAATGATTATTGAGAGTAACCTTGTTACTACCGACATATTTAATTTCCTACATAGTTACGATAAAGGATGTACTGGTAGGATTTTTAGGATGTACAGGATTTTTAGTAAATTTTAGTTCGGTACTTGATTCCTTCACCTATAGTATATTGTGTTTTATTTATTGCGTACGGCACTTGAAAAATAAACATAGAACCTAAAGAGATTTTAACCCAATCGAATATTTCGTTCAACTGAAACCCCGATTGGGAAAGGCCGTTGTCCAATCATAGCAAACATCACAAATAAATGTGGTATGAGGGCATCTTGTTTCAAATCTCCACCACTGGTCTAGCAGTCTGACCAGACAACGTTTAAATGAAATATTTATGAAAACCCATGACCCTGAAATTGTGTGTAAAACTTTTACATTGACATTTCCTAATGGGACTGTAACATAATTGGCCGCAAATACAGTCGTTACTTATAGTCTTGATGTAGGCCATACGAGTAAATTGCTAAATTTGAAGTACTCCTGAAATTGCAATTTTGGCCGATACTATTTAAGTTTTTGTTTAGTTTTAACAAATAATGTGTTGTGCCTGGAAAGGACCTTGTAGGTGATTTACTTGACGCAAATGAGTACAACCGTATTCTAAGCGTTTCCTTTTCCGCAGACGAGTATTTTGTCTGACAAATAAAGTTGTGACCAGCCCACTTACACCCCTCTTGGACGGGGCTGCAGTGGCACTTGTCATTCCGTCCCTCGCGCTAAAACGTTCCTTGTTGTAAACGCTAATAATTTATACTTTTTCGAAGATCCCATGTTGTTTCGCACTCTTTTATCCCACTTGTATGCTAATAAATATTCAGATTTAGATTGCTTGTGAAATTTCTTAATAGTGAATGGATTACATGTTGTCGACAAAGGAACGAATTTTCCTTCCCAGTGAGTCTTCATTTTGATATTGTGGAATAAAGTCTACACATAAAATCAATCCTACATCCTGTTGTGGCGGAAGGGATTTTTTATAATCCAATAATATTATAACAAACTGGACTCTGTGGATTTATTTATAAACATACAAAAAATAGGATATACGGAAATAAGTACGATATATGCAACATACCTCCCCCTCCTACACCCATTGTTGATAAATGTAGTTCACGTGCCCTCACTAAATCGACAAAACTAGAACGAATCTGGCAGTTTGCTACACCTGGCCTTCCCTATAACCGGGACTTTGTTGTGTACTTTATTTCATAACAATTCGGTCAAAAAACTGATTTCGTAATACACGAGATCTTTTCCTTCTCGCAAGTGTACGTGAGCTAAATATACAACTGTTGGTTATTACTTTAAAAAATGAATCTTAAAAAATAATTGTAACGAGGGTAAATCAAGCAAAACTTGCAATTTTCCTCTCGAAAAAAAAAATTGAAAGTACGTTTTATCACAAAAATATTTCTATTTAACGCACGCTATTCACTTATATCTCTATGTTTACAAAAACAAAGAATATACATTTATTTCGTGCTCTTACAATCTTGCCCGTAACGCTAGGCACAGTTTGTGTGAAATGATAAATTATGTGCTTTTTATAGGGAAAAATGTTTGCTGCATTAGGAAAGATAACAGGTATGAAGGTAAAGAAACGAGAATGAGTTCAGATAAGGGTTTAGAGATTGTTTAGCAATCGATTTATAAGCTACTCCGTCAAAATTAATACGTTAAATAATATGTTAAAACCCTTTTAAAAACGGCATTTGGTGCGGTTATTGCGTAAATATAAGGTTTTTCCACGCCGCCGATTGTCCAATGCATGTTGTTGTAAAGGAACAGTCGGTCATTGGGGCATATTTTCTCATTTCCCCTTTGTGATGAAACCCTTTCAGCCGACATCGTGTTCCCCAGCCACTAATCGCGGGCCTCCATTTATTCCGCCGTTTCCCGCGGCCCGCGCCAGTGTGGGGCGCCTTTGTTTTCCGACAAAACCCTGTGGTCGCCCGTCGTCGGCAATCCGGGAGCGATTTTTCACGGCAAAATTGAATGCAAATAAGACCAAAGCTGGTTACAATCCCCCATTATACCGGGATCGCCGTTACGCGGTGGTGGTGCTGCTTGGGTCATGCATTAATCACCTCTCATGAATACGTGTAATCGCTCGTTTGGTTTGATTTCGCGGTTTTGTCTTAATCAGCTCTATAGTGTTTTCTTTGTTTATCGTTATTTTTGGAAATGACACCGAGTTCTTCTTTGTTGTTGATCTTTTACCTCGGTTGGGTAGAGACTATTCATCACTAGATAAGGAGGTACTCAGGATACAATTTCTTGGTGGGGGAAACACCTGGTTACGTCTGCAAGACTACTATTGTATTCAGTATACACTGTTAAACCTATTATTATGAGGTTAAAATAAACCTCTTATTATAACAACAAAGACTATTCACAATACAGTACAATTATTTTAATTATTTAAGTTGTTGACATTCTATACTAGGAGATGTATTTTAAGACGATGTTATACTGCATAAAGCGCGCTGTAGAGTTAATGTGATTTAAATGTAAATAGTTGTGATATTGAGAGTGAAATTGCATTTCTTAGCACTTCTAAAGCCAGCCTATTACAAACGGATTCGTGGCAGTTAAAATGACTAATGCTTCGCTACTTCAGGATTTGTTATCATTACACTGATTCTGGATTCTTATCGTTTGCCATTCCTTGGACTTTCAACGTAGTTCGTTTTCTGTATTAATAATGTCTTTTGTTGGGGTCAGTTTAGAGGGTTCTTCATTATTTACAATGAACATAGGCAGCAGTGACGAACAAAACAGCAACACACCACTGTGGCAGTGTGTGATCCGTAAGTTAATTATACATAATTTATTATAATAAGCTGTCATTTCTAGTATTGTTAAAAAATATTCACTGAAAACAAAATGATTTACAAAAGTATTCACTCTACAATATATGTTACTACAATATAATAGCTACAAAAATAATATATTAAATATTACTGACTAAAAGTAATTTTTTTTTTTTATTTGAAAAAATATCACGTGTCGAATATAATTATACTAGTACGATTTTCAGTTTTAACCATTAGGTCAGTATTTTAACAGTGTTTTTGTGTTATAAACCCAAAAACAAGTTGTATTAAATAAGGAAAAATAATATAGAAATTTAATTTGTTTGTATTTTAAATTCGAAAGTTTTAAAAGGTTAATTTATTATTTAGATATTGACGTTATTTAGTAGTTTTCAGGTTTTCTATTTAACTCGGGATGAATTATTCCATGAATGTTTACATCCAGATACAAGGAATGACCGGTTTACGTACATTTCTACGGCGATGTGTCGAGCATTTCCGCATGAATGTGTCTAGGCTCAGGTTGTATTGAATTATCTAATCAGCGAAGGTTAAACGATAAAATACGTAGTACATTTATTAGATAAATAACACGGACAGCCAGATCGATTGGCACTTGGTATTATCAGACACGTTTTTTAAATTTTCGAATATCGTCGTGTTTGAGCCATACAATCTGGTTTTTAACCCGCACAGGCAATAACCAACAATCCAAATCTGAAAACCATGGATTTGCAATGAAGTCAATTTGAAATTTATTTGCACCACAATGGTAAAAATTAGGTGCTATATATTTCTCTAGATTTTCTTTAGTAGTAACTGAGTAAAGAACATTCCAGTTAATTATATTACGGTGCGGGCTGCGCGTTTTGCTCGGCGCTGGTTTGCGCATTTCGCATTATTAATCACTTCCCCCCCCCAAAAACACCATAGTAGTCATTTTACAAACTCAAAGTCTTGTATGAAACAAAATTAGATGTTTAAATTTTCATCTAAACCATATGTTTTGATGATTTTTGCATTTGTTTTCATTGTTACGTGATCAAGTAAGATGAATGTGAGTACGAAAGTTAAATCTTGAACATATTGTACACAATTGACTTATAGTGTGACTACTACCTAAACGCCAAGCACCGTGGCCCCCACTGTACGTGTATACTTTGTGTAAATGTAAAGTGTAAATCGCATGATTAGGCCGGGGTAGTCTCAAGTTGACATTAATGAGGCCCGTGGGAGTTATTAATACTGAATCTGTGTAATCGATAACTGTTAAGTTATTAATGTAGTTTCTGACTTGCATGTCCAACAACTAATTAAGGATTAGTAGGGGCTACTCAGTTTATCCCCATGTATAAGACGACAAAGTATAAGTTCAATCTACAAACTAAGCTTAATAGTTTGCGCCATGGGATCCTGTTTGTGGGTATCATTCTTTCATATCTTGATACTTTTGTTTCTGATCTAGTTGAGAGTTTAAATAAAGTAAACAGTTACGCTATTAGATATTTTCGACAAAAGTGAGTTGTATCGTTTTTTGGAAATTCTAATATGGTTGGTTCTGCTAATAAATGTAGGTATATTGTTAAGGTTTGAGAAACATCACGAGCGTAGATAATTTCGCAACAGTTGCACTACATGAGGCCCACTACTCCTTACACAATAAGTGGGTGGAGGAGCAGTGGGCCTGCCACTCGAAGAAATATCGCGAAGGTAATTTCGCCTAGATGAACGCGCAGACACGCCCCTGCTAATAGAATGGACCTGTAATAGTTACGACGGGTATTGTTCGAGTCCAGTACGGGTACAGATCCGCCCGTCTGCATCCTGCCACTGACACCCCGCCCCTGGCACACGCACTTGCGGGCCTTCTCTAAACGTTGGCTGTGGTTTCCGGGCCATTGATACCATGGGAACACGTCCTGTGCGTCTGACTCGACTGACTGTCTCTGGTGTGCAAAACATTTGTAAACTTACTCTTTCAGTAAAACCACGCAGTTTCTAGGATTCGAGGATTGAAATCTTTCCTCGTTTTGCCTTATTATGTTAAACTTAAAACACATATTTAAACAGGGTCCCCACCCGACCGTGAAAACCGTGAAACCGGGAATAAGCCGTGAATTTCGTTCACCGTGAAAAAACCTTAAATAAGCCGTGGAATTTTGTTTACATACCGTGAAAATCTCTACAACTTTTGAATAAATAAAATCAACACGGGTCGTCGTCAGACGATCATATGGGCAAGGTTGACCTTCGCTATTGCAAAGTAAAAAAGTAGCACGCAATGTAGGGGATAGACCACGAAGTTTGACAGGTGCTGCTATCTGAGCGATTTTTACTGATAATATGGTTTATAAACAAATGAGGAAAAGGAAGGGCCGGTGGGAGATGACGCTTCCGGCTCAAATCACGTGAGGCCTGTCTTTGTCTGTCGCCAGGTTCCGGGCCTTGGCTACGCTACGCGGCTGTAAACAAGGGCATTCTCTGATTGAACGCGAGATGAATAACACAATTGAATTACTTGATAGATTGTCGTTTAATGTAAACACTTTTCGTATTGGAGTTTTATTGTATCAGATATAGTCTATTATTGTTTTCATAAAATAAAAAAAAGTATACAAATCCTTAATCTAATGTAAGGAATTTAAATTACATTTTAACTTAATTTCATTCTATTAAATCCCTTATTTTATTTAAATATTAATGAGAAAAATGCTATTCAGTACGATATCTATATCGTTGTGTGTAATGAACTGTTAAACACAATGTAATAATTATAAAAAATTTTAATTTATGGTGGACAATAAATTGAATTAATTTAGGGTCTTGCGTAAATAAATAGTATAATAATGTGACGGAGCAGAACCTACACGACACATATCAATTAACGCAGCGAGACCATAACTTTATAGGCCTATATAACTGTTTTAATTACCAGTAAGGTCGTTTGAGAAAACAATTTTATTTTTCATCTCTTTAGATATTAAACGGTAGTGATATGCGTTTTCCTTATCAATAATATTTTTTATGATTCCTAAGCTGCATGGATATTATGAGTGTACACGGTTTAAATCTTTTATGGTGAAATGTGTGTTTAAAATTGTAGGCTATAATGTATTAGTTAAAATATTACAAATGAAACGTCATGTTATAAAACGTTAAAAAAAAACCATTGCATTTTTTCTAACCAGGAAACAACAAACGTCAAGTAACTTTGTAGTTGTTAAGCTTTATTACTACAAAACTACAAATCGAGGAAGTCGTCCAAGTATAATTTTGTCGGGTTCCATACGACTACGTTAACGCTATTAATCATTTCATGCAGATGAAAAATATATCGTACAAGGTTCATTTATTGTAATGTGGTGCAGCGATGTTATGGTAAAAATAACCTTTGTTGTATACTGTCAATGAGAGTGGAAGGGGAGGGGTATATCGTGTACTCCACTCCCCCATCCTCGGACAACAGCTGGTTTCATGTCTCAACATGAAAGATTTGTTTTCCCCAGCTCGGCACTCCAATCTTATTCTTATTGTGAGAATTGATATAAAGATTTAAAGCTTTTCATTCAACTCATTCTGACACTTTCTCACGGAAATTCTTCTGTTTGAAAGAGGCTTCTCTGTCAACAAACAGTGTATAGTTGAAAACTTGAAGGAGGAGAGTTTAGTCGCGTTGAGAAAAGTTTGTGACGGCGTATCAGCAGCAGGAGGAATTGGAAGCAATGGAAATCACTAATTGAATTAGTTCATGCTGCCAAAATTCCCACGCCCACTACTCGGAGCACTTGGCAAAACAACGAGAAGAAATGAAAGACAAAATTAATTCTGAGAAAGAGAGGAAGCAAGCTGCAATAGAAAAAAAAGAATTGGAAGCACAAAAATTCCAGGTTTTGTCCGACGCCAGGAAAAGGGCAGCTGAGTTAGACGATAAGATACAGGAACTTAGCAAAAAGTGCAAATCGTAATTCACTTTTATTCTAGACATTTTTATCAATTTCTTTATTTATGTGTACAAATATAATTTTTTTGTATAAACTGGTACCAAATAACTTTTCTTATAACAAGGTTGTATATAATTTTTATACATTTAACGTTTATATGTTATTTTAATTTTTCAATTAAAATTGCCTTTTTTATGTACTAATTAAAATGTGAACCTGTGATTATGTGAAAAATTTTCCTGTGGAAGAAAATCGATCGAAATAATAATAATAATGTGTTAAACAAGAAAATAATTTAATAATCACGCAAGTGTATTCATGGACTCAAACGAGTTAGCCTTATCCAAACGTACGAATCCTGTCACCCTGCATCTTGTCTAACCTGTGTCAACAAAAGTTCTCTTCAGATTTTCAACAAACTTGTAAGTTAAAGAAAATTATGAGCCATGTGCATGCTAATTATATTGAAATTTGTCTTTGTCATTGCTTTGATGACTGTTATGATGGTGTTTTGTAAAAATAATATGCCTTGTTATATTCATTATGTAGCAAATCGCACATAAAATCGGGCGCTCGCCGCTCATTGCTTGTGTCGTAGGCCTAACCGAAGCCTATTGTTATTTCGTTCTTTTAGACGTTTCCGTCAATTCCTGCACGGACCAATGACATCGTTAGTCAAATGGGAAGAAGTTTTATTTTGTATTTTACCGCTCTGCCGCGTCTGTAGTGTTTACGTCTCAACTTCGCCCCTCTCCAACACGATTTTGTTTGTACCGGTAAAACGTTGTTTATGAAAAACTTTCCGACCTTGAATTTTAATTTTTTTTAACCGTGAAAACCGTGAATTAGCCGTGAATTTGAGTATTTAGATTGAGTGGGAACCCTGTTTAAACACACAGGAAAAATTAAAAACAATCAGAACATTGTTGTATTATATTGTATAATGTAGAAACGTATATAGTAATGAATGTACCTGATCTGAGTTTTGTAATTGTTTAAGCAATAAAGATTATTCTACAAAAAACACACATTTTGGAAACTTTAATAATTTCTTGTACGTAAAAATAAATAAAACATACCTAAACCCAGCGCCACGTGAGCGGAAGAAAAATAAGAAACAATATACATACATGTACCGCTGTAACATAGTACACGTACTACAGTAAGGATAAGAATGCCTTCATTTTTCCATCGAATTTGAGTTGAAAAAAATACAAAATTAAAGATAAAATTTGTTTCACGTCCCATTTGCGAGATACTTTGTTTGTTATATTTTCAAACTAGTTTTCAATTATAACTGTACAAATTTGATCAACCGTTGACATTGCCTCATAACTGGTTTTAAATTTGTTTAAATTTACTTGTAAATAATACGTATATCCAATAAAATATAATAACAAATACAAGTGGTGGATCTTAGGAAATCTCAGAGTGCGAGAACCCCTATAAACATTTTTATTCTTTAGTAAAAACATTTAACATATTTTTCCTCATATTAAAGTAAGTTAATTTTCACATAAGACCAAATCTCCTTACGAACATATGTTTTATAATTTGCAAAATTATATAATGAATCCTTGCGATACAACAGTTTCGGGGACACTTACTTTTACAAATATGTTTGGATATTCAAAATAGTTTTAAAGTTCGTGACTAATACTATAATGTCAACATGAGAGCGTTGTGGCCAGTGGGTGCTATGGCAGCGTCCCCTGGCCAATATGTGTCACGCCTCTCGAGAAGGGAGAGCAAGTACGTCACGGACGAGGTACATAAATGATACTTTCTTAAATGATACAGAATTCAAAGAACTTGTAAAGTCTTTTGCAGAAAAAAAACGATATACCCATCTGTTCTTTATGAAGTACTTACCAACCAACACAAGCGTTTTTTTATCTGTTTCATCAAAGAGACTTTACAAAATGACTCTATGTTTAATGTAATTAATAACACTGAAATGAATGATTTCTCGTCTACTGTGTAAAATAGGTGGTCTGAACACTGGTGTTATGTACAATCACCAATGATTTCAGAGTATATACTTAAAATGTTTATTTATTACACTTAATAATAAGGGAAAACATTATTATTTGTATCACAACGAGAAAAGTTCTCTTAATCCCGCCTCCTGCTCTGCTCGTTCGGTCAACCTTTTCTCTCAGTTAGACAAAGTAAACATGACTATCATCAAATACGGTTGACACAGACACTCATTACCTAGCTTACATGAAATAATAGTCATTAACAGATATGATGTGTAATTTCAATGTTATACATTTACACGTGGAGTGCCAAAATATCTACAAAAATATATGGAATTTGTAACTTTGTTGATTATAAGTTATTTTCTGGGATTCAAAGTACACTTCACGTGTGTGGATGTGGCATCCAAATATACTTGGTATTCAGCTCGGCAGGTAAAACAGCGAGGGATGGTCTGAGTACGTTACTCACCCGATACATATGTCAGTAGATCTAACACTGTTTTACTGTTAGTGCCTACCCTCGTGTAGTAACCTTCAGCCCTGTGATGACGACGAGATGATATGTGGTTGTGGCGACCAATATACTTGGTATTCAGCTCCGGCGGGTAAACAGCGAGGGATGGTCTGAGTACGTTACTCACCCGATGCATACGTCAGTAGATCTAAACACTGTTTACTTGTTAGTGCCTACCCTCGTGTAGTAACCTTCAGCCCTGTGATGACGAGATGATATGTGGTTGTGGCGACCAATATACTTGGTATTCAGCTCGGCGGTAGTAAACAGCGAGGGAGGGATGGTCTGAGTACGTTACTCACCCGATGCATACGTCAGTAGAATCTAACACTGTTTACTGTTAGTGCCTACCCTCGTGTAGTAACCTTCAGCCCTGTGATGACGAGATGATATGTTGGTTGTGGCGGACCAATATACTTGGTATTCAGCTCGGCGGGTAAACAGCGAGGATGGTCTGAGTACGTTACTCACCCGATGCATACGTCAGTAGATCTAAACACTGTTTACTGTTAGTGCCTACCCTCGTGTTAGTAAACCTTCAGCCCTGTGATGACGAGATGATATGTGGGTTGTGGCGACCAATATACTTGGTATTCAGCTCGGCGGGTAAACAGCGAGGGATGGTCTGAGTACGTTACTTCACCCGATACATACGTCAGTAGATCTAAACACTGTTTTACTGTTAGTGCCTACCCTCGGTGTAGTAACCTTCAGCCCTGTGATGACGAGATGATATGTGGTTGTGGCGACCAATATACTTGGTATTCAGCTCGGCGGGTAAACAGCGAGGGATGGTCTGAGTACGTTTACTCACCCGATGCATTACGTCAGTAGATCTAACAACACTGTTTTACTGTTAGTGCCTACCCTCGTGTAGTAACCTTCAGCCCTGTGATGACGAGATGATGTGTGGTCTGTGGCGACCAATATACTTGGTATTCAGCTCGGCGGGTAAACAGCGAGGGATGGTCTGAGTATCGTTACTCACCCGACTGCATACGTCAGTAGATCTAACACTGTTTTACTGTTAGTGCGTACCCTCGTGTAACCTTCAGCCCTGTGATGACGAGATGATTGTGTGGTTGTGGCGACCAATATACTTGGTATTTCAGCTCGGCGGGTAAACAGCGAGGGATGGTCTGAGTACGTTACTCACCCGATACATATGTCAGTAGGTCTAACACTGTTTACTGTTAGTGCGTACCCTCGTGTAACCTTCAGCCTGTGATGACGAGATGATGTGTGGTTGTGGCGACCAATATACTTGGTATTCAGCTCGGCGGGGTAAACAGCGAGGGATGGTCTGAGTACGTTTACTCACCCGATACATATGTCAGTAGGTCTAACACTGTTTACTGTTAGTGCGTACCCTCGTGTAACCTTCAGCCCTGTGATGACGAGATGATGTGTGGTTGTGGCGACCAATATACTTGGTATTCAGCTCGGCGGGTGAAACAGCGAGGGGATGGTCTGAGTACGTTACTCACCCGATACATATGTCAGTAGGTCTAACACTGTTTACTGTTAGTGCGTACCCTCGTGTAACCTTCAGCCTGTGATGACGAGATGATGTAGTGGTTGTGGCGACCAATTATACTTGGTATTCAGCTCGGCGGGTAAACAGCGAGGGATGGTCTGAGTACGTTACTCACCCGATAACATATGTCAGTAGGTCTAACACTGTTTACTTGTTAGTGCGTACCCTCGTGTAACCTTCACCCTGTGATGACGAGATGATGTGTGGTTGTGGCGACCAATATACTTGGTATTCAGCTCGGCGGGTAAAACAGCGAGGGATGGTCTGAGTTACGTTACTCACCCGATACATATGTCAGTAGGTCTAACACTGTTTACTGTTAGTGCGTACCCTCATGTAACCTTCAGCTTCGTGATTGACGAGATGATGTGTGGTTGTAGCATCCAATATTACTTAGGTATTCAGCTCCGGCGGGTGAGCAGCGAGGATGGTCCGAGTACGTTACTCACACGGTGACCATATATCAAGTACGGTCTAATCAATTGTTTACTGTTAGTGCGATACCCTCGTGTAACCATTCAGTCCCTGTGATGACAGAGTTGATGTGTGGGTTTTGTGGCGGACCATATACTTGGTATTCAGCTCGGCGGGTGTAAACAGCGAGGGATGGTCTGAGTACGTTACTCACCCGGATACATATGTCAGTAAGGTCTAACACTGTTTACTGTTAGTGCGTACCCTCAATGTAACCTTCAGCTTCGTGATGACGAGATGATGTGTGGTTGTGGCGACCAATATACTTGGTTATTCAGCTCGGCGGGTAAACAGCGAGGGATGGTCTGAGTACGTTACTCACCCGATACATATGTCAGTAGGTCTAACACTGTTTACTGTTAGTGCGTACCCTCGTGTAACCTTCAGACCCTATGATGACGAGATGATGTGTGGGTTGTGGCGACCAATATACTTGGTATTCAGCTCGGCGGGTAAACAGCGAGGGATGGTCTGAGTACGTTACTCACACCCGATACATATGTCAGTAGGTCTAACACTGTTTACTGTTAGTGCGTACCCTCGTGTAACCTTCAGCCCTGTGATGACGAGATGATGTGTGTTGTGGCGAACCAATATACTTGGTATTCAGCTCGGCGGGTAAACAGCGAGGGATGGTCTGAGTACGTTACTCACCCGATACATATGTCAGTAGATCTAACACTGTTTACTGTTAGTGCGTACCCTCGTGTAACCTTCAGCCCCTGTGATGACGAGATGATGTGTGGGTTGTGGCGACCCAATATACTTGGTATTCAGCTCGGCGGGTAAACAGCGAGGGATGGTCTGAGTACGTTACTCACCCGATACATATGTCAGTAGGTCTAACACTGTTTACTGTTAGTGCGTACCCTCGTGTAAACCTTCAGCCCTGTGATGACGAGATGATGTGTGGTTGTGGCGACCAATATACTTGGTATTCAGCTCGGCGGGTGGGGTAAACAGCGAGGGATGGTCTGAGTACGTTACTTCACCCGATAACATATGTCAGTAGGTCTAACACTGTTTACTGTTAGTGCGTACCCTCGTGTAACCTTCAGCTTCGTGATGACGAGATGATGTGTGGTTGTGGCATCCAATATACTTGGTATTTCAGCTCGGGCGGTGTGCTGCAGCGAGGGATGGTCTGAGTACGTTACTCACCCGATACATATGTCAGTAGGTCTAACACTGTTTACTGTTAGTGCGTACCCTCGTGTAACCTTCAGCCCTGTGATGACGAGATGATGTGTGGTTGTGGCGGACCAATATACTTGGTATTCAGCTCGGCGGGTAAAACAGCGAGGGGATGGTCTGAGTACGTTACTCACCCGATACATATGTCAGTAGGTCTAACACTGTTTTACTGTTAGTGCGTACCCTCATGTAAACCTTCAGCTTGTGATGACGAGATGATGTGTGGTTGTGTAGCATCCAATATACTTGGTATTCAGCTCGGCGGGTAAACGGCGAGGGATGGTCTGAGTACGTTACTCACCCGATACATATGTCAGTAGGTCTAACACTGTTTACTGTTAGTGCGTACCCTCGTGTAACCTTCAGCCCTGTGATGACGAGATGATGTGTGGTTGTGGCGACCAATATACTTGGTATTCAGCTCGGCGGGGTAAACAGCGAGGGATGGGTCTGAGTACGTTACTCACCCGATACATATGTCAGTAGGTCTAACACTGTTTACTGTTAGTGGCGTTACCCTCGTGTAACCTTCAGGCTTCGTGATGACGAGATGATGTGTGGTTGTGGCATCCAATTATACTTGGTATTCAGCTCGGCGGGTAAACAGCGAGGGATGGTCTGAGTACGTTACTCACCCGATACATATGTCAGTAGGTCTAACACTGTTTACTGTTAGTGCGTACCCTCGTGTAACCTTCAGGCCCTGTGATGACGAGATGATGTGTGGTTGTGGCGACCAATATACTTGGTATTCAGCTCGGCGGGTAAACAGCGAGGGATGGTTCTGAGTACGTTACTCACCCGATACATATGTCAGTAGGTCTAACACTGTTTTTATGTTAGTGCGTACCCTCATGTAACCTTCAGCCCTGTGATTGACGAGGATGATGTGTTTGTGGTTGTAGCAACCAATTATAATAACTTGGTATTCAGCTCGGCGGGTAAACGTGCGAGGGGATGGTCTGAGTACGTTACTCACCGATACGCTGATGGTCAGTAGGATCTAACACCACTGTTTACTGTTAGTGGCGTACCCTCGTGTAACCTTCAGCCCTGTGATGACGAGATGATGTTGTGGTGTGTGGTTGTAGATCCAATATACTTGGTATTCAGCTCGGCGGGGTGGTTAAGTGGGCGGTAAACAGCGAGGGATGGTTCTGAGTACGTTACTTCACCCGATGAACATATGTCAGTTAGGGTCTAACAATGTTTACTGTTAGTGCGTAACCCTCGTGATCAAACCTTCAGCCCTCGTGATGACGTGATGATGTGTGTATTTTTGTGGCACGGACCACCAATATACTTTGGTATTCAGCTCGGCGGGTAAACAGCGGAGGGGATGGTCTGAGTACGTTACTACACCCGATACATATGTCAGTAGGTCTAACACTGTTTACTGTTTAGTGCCTACCCTCGTGTAACCTTCAGCTTCGTGATTGTACGATGATGATGTGTGGTTGTGGCATCCCAATTATACTTGGTATTACAAGCTCGGCTCGGCGGGTGTAAACACAGCGAGGGATGGTATGAGTACGTTACTCCCCCCCCAACCCGATACATATGTCCAAGTAGGTTCTAACACTGTTTAGTAGTCGTCCCAGGTTATTGGTGAGGAGATGTTGGTTGTGGTACCTTTCTTGTGGTGACGAGATGGGGGTTTGGCGAAATTTTGATTTGGTTATTCGCCCGGTAAAGAGGGTTCCGTAGTAAGTATACCCCATTATTTCAGTTGCGTGTGCGGGTACTAGTATTCCCCATTACTTGTTGTGGTGGAGAGCATGGATGATGGGTACGATTTCTGAATATATTTAACTAAATTGTGTATGTTATGCGTCCCTTTATTCTTGTGACGTTTGTGTTTGCGATATATTTGGTATTTCGCAAACAGGTGTGGCATATGGTCGTTTACTTCCACGATACATTGTTAGGCTAACACTGTTATTTAGTGCGTACCCTCGTTGAACTTCACCCTGTGATGACGAGATGAGTATGGTTTGGCGACTAAATTGGTATTCACTCGGCGGGTAAGCGAGTGGATGGTTGAGTACTAACTCACCGATATAGTCAGTAGGTCTAACTGTTTACTGTTAGGGTACCTATGTAACCTTCAGCTTGATTCAGATGATGTGTGGTTTGGACCAATCTGGTATTCAGCTCGGGGGTATACGGAGGGATGGTTTGAGATATCACCTATTCATAGTCTTT
>NW_025782433.1:0-35041 GCF_021130785.1 Homalodisca vitripennis | reverse complement strand
TTTTTTTTTGTATTTATTTTATTTTAAGCACCCTCCTGAGCTCTGTCATCAAGCCTGGGATTCACACGACCATGGTACTGAATGAGCACCCCCGATTTCAAGGGGGTGCGTATTCAGTTAACGGATACGATCAAGGTACAGAACTAGCGCCACTCAGTTTCAATATATTTTAGTTTATTTAGTACATTAATAAGTAGTGCATTAGTGTTGCAATAAAGTAAACAATGTGTTTAATACCAATTTTCTAAAAGATAACCATTTTTCGGATATTTTCTGTTATAACAATTAAACAGTACGTTTCGAGGTTTGTTTTATTCCTAAGTAAAAAACTTAAAACTAAATGTATATATTAAATTAAATACATATGTTTAAAAGGTCCACATGTGTATATCTAATTGTTTATTATTTATTTATTTAGAGGTTAATGTACACTGAAGATGGTTAAAAACCGAAACACGTGTATGTAATAAAAGTTTTAATTTAAAGGGTTTTAGTTATTTTCATTATATTAATATAAATAAATAACCCTATAAGTGGAGTTAATAACATAATAAATTAAATACATTTATTTTTTATAATTACGTTGTAAATTATATGTTTTAATTTCTTAATTACTCAAGGCCATTATATCTCTATATTTCACATTTTATTTTTTTTATTCTGATAAATTGATTTGTTATATGGGTATTTAAAATATTTATTCTTATCCCTAAAGTTAGTATAACTAATAAATTGAGTTAATTGGCACAATAATAGTTTAGCTGCGTAAAGAATTTCAACACCGGAAAGGAAAATTTAAAACATAAAATTTGATGAATATGAAAGAAATCCGCCTAACTTTTTGTACACAACTTTAAAATTACATACAATTATATTATGATAATTTACATGTTCAAAGGAATGTGTAAGGTATAAAACTATTTTTGACCAGCAAAGTCCATTGCGTAAAAGGTCCTATAATATTTTCTAAAAACATTTTAACATAAATGAACTCTACGTTACTTAAACAGTAATTCTTTGCATTTAATTACAAAGGGCAATTAAACTAACATTTTAGTTTATGTGTTATTTTAGAATAAATTCAGTACTGTTAAGGGATAAAAGCCTTCCGCGTTAACAGAGTTGCCCCGTCATGGAAATACAAATTAGTGACAATTAGTTTGCAGTTTTTTTAATGCAATTTACGAAATACCTAAACTCCATTAATATTTAATTGCTAAAACGTACATTACGAAGTACTTTTATATTGAAAACTGTGTCCATAAATTTTATGATGTGCCACATTAGCCAATTCTTTTGTGTTACATACAAACTGTGATAACTGGTACACTTACGCGATGAAAAGAGATCCGAAAATAATATGAACAGTGACATTAAAAATAATGCTGCATGTCATACAGAGGACGTTATTTGAGTTATTTATCAAGGATATTGTGTGGGAAACACATAATAATATGCTTGATTTACGCTTTGTTGTTACCTGTAAAATACTTCCTTGATGTAAAAGGCATAAAACTTTAAATCAATTCAACGCTTACTAGACTAAGCTAATACATCAAAATACAATTTTCTCCTTAGTAATAAGGGCTTGACCGATGGGGGTATCTTTATTTTTAAACTGTTAGCCAAAATAGTCTATATTTAACTTTTTATGGAACATTTTGAAAATATTTAAAGATTTCAGAGTTTTTAAATGAAAAAGAAAATACCAAGTATTTCGAGAGATAAAAGTGTACTATTATAGGCATCAACTAGAATGTATACCATCAAAATAGATATTATTTAAGCATTGTTATAACGTTCAATGTAATGAACTAATTTGTAAATATATACATGTAAAGGAAGACATCATTGGATTCTTAGACATATTGGCACGTAATATTTACAGTATCGGAAGGAACAAAATAAAAATAGTAAAGTTAAAAACGCAAAGCGAGAGCAGCGAGTCCTTAACCTTTGGAAATATAATCAAGGGAGTTCTAAATCAAGGTATCGACACGGCCAAGGCGATGAATAAGGACCCCTTATTCTAAGGGGGTGCTTACTTACGACATGGACACGGGCCACTGTGTACCGTTTTACTGGCACATGAGGGATTAGCTTTGAAATTTAAAATGAAACTTTTGTGAAGGTTTAAAAATAAAAGTAAATCCTCTGAAATAAATAAAGTTCAAACTAAAATAAAACTTCATTCTTAAAAATAATAACTGGAATTAAAAAAAAAACTTCTTGATGACTTTTAAATTCAAACTTGTAATATATTCCTTCATTCCCAAAAATGTACAAAGTTCTTACAGCTTTTCTTTTATTCAATTTTCTAAATTCAAACGTTCACACTCTAATCTGATTCTGGCAATTCTTCACTATAATTTATCTTAAAAATTCAATTATATTTGTTACTAATTTTCTTAACTTTACTTTAAAAAGTATTCTTCAGTCTTAGAGATTTAAAAATCAAAAATTCTTCAGTGTTAGAGATTTAATAAATCAAAAAAATCTTCAGTGTTAGAGATTTAATAAATAAAAAATTGCTGAAAGCATCCGCAGGTTCGATGACGATTAGCAAAAAAATTTACTCTAAGCACTTACAAACTCTACTCGTTACAACCACTTCCGATTAAACGGTGACAAGAGGTACGGCACGTCTACCTCACCCCACCCACTCAATTTCGTTATTGAACACTGCCATATGCGATGCGCGCCTCGCCGATAGCAGCCTCTTTTGTACAGTCCAGCCCTTATCATTTCATCTGCCTACTCTCTCCAACCGGTAATCCAGTTTACCCCAGAATTGTTATTTAATACAATCGGTACAACTGCACTGATTTAGCGCCCCTTTTGTGACGTAAATTTTGACGTCACGAATGAGGGGGTGCTATGTCTAGGGCATACCCAAGCCGGCAGACTCCATTGTGACGTCACAAACGGTGGCTGAGAAACTGAACTGTGCCTGTTCACAAAGCATTACGAGGACCCGCACTCGCTCACTCTTACTGGCCTAGTTTAATACGTATTGCTAAAAAATATATGAACTGTATAAATTTAAATCTGCATATGCTAGAGAACATAATAATTTCAATTTATGTCTAACTAGGAAACTAATTAATCCTACCAAATTAACTGTCGCAATAGAACTTATTATTATAAACTTTATCTGCACCATATAGTCGTCAGCTGATATTTTAAAACTTTTCTTTTTGTAACTTTAAATCATGTAATATGTTTTTTGAAATTCTTTGAATAATTTGTTTAGGCAGTATGTTTCAAAATATAGACACCACTTCTTAAATCCAATAAAATGATATATTTCCAAACTGAAACACATGTAGATACAAAGTACTCTTTTTTTGTAGCTTTTCTAATGAGTGTGTGTACACAAATTTTCTTTGCGACTTCTCTTTGAGAACAATTTTTCTCTTATACTGTTATAATATACTCAAATAATTTTAACATTTCAGTGAAGATACTGTACATATTATACCAGTTTTAGCGTTTTCCAATCTACCACGACTTATAATTAGATCAATATTGCTCTGAATCCTTAATTAGAGTTTCTTCAATAGTTAATTCTTTATCATAAATAATAATGTCTCTGCAAGCTGAACACTTATGGGATGTTACTACTCTTCTTGCTGCATAACTGGCTTTCTATATCAGCTAACTTTCAGGACGTGCCATAATAATTCCTTACTTCATATAGCACATTAGGTATGTTGACAAATATAAAATCATTGCATTTATTTTACTTCACTATTAGTTTCTTTTAAGCTCAAATCTTTAATAACTTACCCTCCCTCTTTTTAACACTTTAATTTGAGCAAAGAAACGGCTTAAAGCTTTATTTTTCGGATTCCAAAAGGTCAGTTATCATGATTAGATAATTTTCGCCATTTGGTGATACTGGCCAAACGATTAAGTATCATCATTTTGAAATTTTCCTAATAGAACATATTGTAAAAGATTTCTTTAAATAAGATATTTACACATAGCTGTTAAGGTTTGTAAGTAAAAAAATATGTTTCGTTGCTAAGCTTCCCGCAAAAGCTACCCTGTTTTCATTTTATACAAATGAAGACCATTCATCTAACCACTTAACAAATCCTTCAAAAGAAACCATAGCTGGGTCGTTTTCACACTTAATTGGCTCTCTGAAAATGTGTTTTTTAACTTGAGTCCCTTTACTGTTTTTTTGTATTTACTATGCTACACCATTTTTATATTACTTTTAATAAATTCACAATACCAGTTATTTTTCCTCCAATGATATGGTAGAGCAGTTAATTAAATTGCTTCAACACAACGCAAATTTTGCCTCTCTAAATTGCTCGGGTAAAGCACTTTAGACATAAGGATTCAGCTCGCTAAACAACTTTGTTTTGTTCCATTTTGTAAACATATTTAGATCACTTACCTTTGCTAGTATTAAATTTGAGGATAAATTATTTTCATTGGATCAGACTCTACATGGTCAATGTGATTTAACAAAAACCTCAATTTCAGGAAACTTAAGTTTTTTTTTGTAATCACTATGATTTAACCAGTTATTACTTACTGATTTAAAGATATGAACGTTACTTTGTCCAACAAAAGAAAATTGTATCTTGATCGTTGAATGGGTTTTGAATTGACAATTCCATTGCCCCTGCACGAAGTCCTTCAACATTTTTCTATTTACGCGATTATTGTCAGATTATAGTAGCAACATTACGGAATCCAATCGAAGCCAGTAGATTAAGTAAATACATTGTCAGCTCACAAAGACCTTCACTACATATGTGGGGAAAGGTCCAACAACATCTTTAAAGTAAGATAAAATTGAAGAAATCATACAAGTTTGAACAGTTCCTACTGCTATCGAACCATTACTTTTTATTACCAAACCCTCGATTTTACCGGCTTTGTTGGTAACGTGAGGTCTTATGTAAACCTAGCCTAGAAAGAGGCTAATATAGAATTACTATTGGAATTGTTTTTAAGGAAGTACATTGATGATCGCTTACACCAACATTTTTACAGACTATTTTTATTTTTGTATGTATCAAAGTAGTGTTTTATAGAGCAGTGTTAAAGAATTGCCGTTCCGAAGGGAATTTTAACTCGAAGGATTAGGAAAACTTAGGACAGATGGCCACACCACAAGCATTCTAAAATTATAACGGGGGAATTACATGAGAAGAAGTCATATTTGTTTTTTTTATTTCTAAGAACGCTACTGTTATTTACCGTGCTTCGATAAGTTTTTTAATATTGATTGCGCTATTTTCGAATACGATTTGCATTGAAAACTCATCGTTTTGGAGTGTTGTAACGGCAAATCTACAAATATTATAGATACTCTTAATATATCGTTTAATACTCCATGAATTCCATGAAAAGACATTCGTATTGTATTACCAAGCTAAACACATTGTTTGTGATGTCAACATCCTACAACTAAATACTAAACTTTTAAAATTGTATTCACAGACACCGACAAACTTATTTTAGAAGGTCCGTAAAATAAGTATGTAGATTTTACAAAAATGCTGTTGAAATTTTAATTTTTTTATTGGAATTTAATCAAGATTCGTATTGGACAACTTATATAGGATTATACTTAAATTACAAAAACTATTTTTTTTATCCTGTTCGATCTCTTCATATTCCTTTTGGTTTTGTTATTAAGTTAATTTCTAATTTCCAATCTAAGGCGCCCTTTTGTTTGGTCAATTATGTAGCATGTAACTAACCTTTCTTTTTAATTTATGCAGAAAAATATCCTTCTCTTAACTTTTGAACTGATCTTTTGCCGGTAATAACGGTTCCATCTGGCCTTTTTAGATAATCTTCTCTAACAATAATTTCAAATAGTAAAATGATCTTCACAAACTGCAGAATCTTTATTAGGATTTAAAGTTGTCTAAATGAAAAAGATTTAATGCATTTTTGTATTTACATGTACATCACTGTAAAATTATTATTTACTTCCAGATTAGACAAATAAAAACCATTAGTTTACTTACTGTCACTACTGTAATACGTATTATCGAAGCAATTGCAATGTTCTGATGCGCGGTGAAGATGCCTGTCGCTACAAGTCAGCCATCGTTTCATGACGTAGCAATGGTGGTGGGAGAACAGCCTTCCGGCCCGGAGTTAATCCTGGCCCAGGTTATACCCTCTCAAGTTCGATTTCAAAATAACGTCAGAGGCATCAGGAGGTTTAGTTCCAGAGGTGGTGCAATTACGCCACCCAATATCAACATGACATAATATTCCCGAGGGATAAGTATATTTATTGGCACCTACACTCTACAGGTCTATCATTTATTTTCTGGAATCTACAAAGCGTGTTCTTTTGCTTCTATGATTACATGTATATAAAAGTTAATCTCTTGTCTGAGCGTTAAGACTGTGTGGTTAATCATAGTAGAAGCCTTGCAAAATATTATCCAAATACATAATGCAGACAAACATAGAAAAATAAGGTAGTAACGAAACTAGGCTAATGTGATAGACGGTATACAAGCGTAATAGAGAAACATACACAAATGTTCCATCCAAGTCAATTACGGTTTTAATCTATCTTTAATGTTACCATTACTTCTTGTTCTAATAGCAAGTGTTCAATGTTTTCTAATACAAACATAATAACACAGACAATGGATACGTTTCTATACAGACAGTTAGCGACCGTGCGCAAATTTAAGTTAGTGGATGACAGCATCAGAGAGCACTAGTGTCGCGCTAGGGCCTCACTCCCGTTGCCAATAGCAACAGCAGTAAACACACGCGCTGGCACTGGCGCGGCGCGGCAGATACACTTCCTCGTCACCTCACCGCTGCTCTTGCTCAGTGCTCGCTCAGTAGTCTTGCTGCCTCGTACAGTACACACTCCTGTCTTTGCCTGAGTGTTTTCAATACCTCAAAATATAATTCTGCGGTCAGGAAAAATCTCGTTCAATTCCCATCTTTCCTCTAATGCAAATTAAGTTAAACAACATTAAGGTATTAAAAGTAATTCTTTAAAAAATGTTGTTCCCGTTACTAAACACAGAAATAAATATTTCTTTTTATTTTGTAACTAATAAAATTATATATATTGAATCGTTGAATTGAACTATGCATTGAATCATGTTTTGTCTATAGACCTATACAGTACCTACGTCTTAATCCCAATACTGTACGCAATGTAACTTGTATTTTTGAAATTGAGAAATCTTATACAACGTTAAGCTTGTTAATTAGGTTATATTCCAATAATATAGGATATTAACAACAACAACAACAACAAAAACACCAATCAAATAAGCTTCATTGTATAAAAAGCCTTATACGTTGCATCTTATGAAATCCTAACCATGATACTACATTGAATCAATCAGCCTAACTTTTTTGCTCAGTTAGTAAAATCATAGAAATATTAAATGTAACTAGAATGCTAAAATCGAATGTCTGTATTTTAAAAATCAGGTTAATCAGATGACGTTTAAGTTCTTAATCATGACAATAAATTCAACTAGAGCAAAAAGAAAACAAATATTGTGGAAATA
Organism: Homalodisca vitripennis; assembly: GCF_021130785.1. Taxonomy (NCBI): domain Eukaryota; kingdom Metazoa; phylum Arthropoda; class Insecta; order Hemiptera; family Cicadellidae; genus Homalodisca; species Homalodisca vitripennis. The sequence continues at coordinate 27,509 of NW_025782433.1, read as the reverse complement.
AAATGAAAAGTTTTATTTAGAACAAATCTTCTAAAATAATTTTCAGCTGAACAATAATAAGTAACAGTACATTAAAATATATTGATGAAAATATTATTCTAAAGAATTAAACAAAAGATAAGTATCAGCACTGAAATACGAAAACAATTAAAAAAGCAGAATTTATCATTTATGTGGCACACAATGTTAAAAATACTAGATTAAATTAAATATTCTTCAGTAAAGCCCCTGCAGGACTTACATTCACATGAGATCTGATGAATCACTCAAATATTAAGTGAAAATGATCAGCAAAAAATCCCTTATTTATCTTAAGTACAAATGTTTACTTTGAGAAAATACAAACTTTATATTTCTAAATACACGCAGGACCAAGTTCGTAATTAATATTTATAAAATACATAAACCATAAATTGTAGTGTAGAGCAATCTGACATACAATACACAATGGAATAAACCCTGAGTTACAAAAGCTGATACAAGTTTATTACTACACTGTATTTACATCGATACAAATTTCATTCTATAAATAAACAATTTTTTTTGAAACAAAAATAATATTTACAACATGTAAAAAACAGAACGTATCTTAATTGCAATTAAGCTGTCCGAGCAAGAGCAGGTTTAGTCGGATATTCACAGTGCACAATATTCTTGTTAAATTAATAACATATATTAATTAATTATTACGTAACACTAAATTGCACTTTTTTAAGCAAGGAAGGGACAAGAAAAGGCATAGGTGTTCATAGTGTGTCTTAAAACACTGAAACCTTTTTATCTACCAGTATTTAATCACATTTTCACCCATACATAATTTTTACTCGTGTCCGAGGATTTTAATTTTTCCTTCAGTAGTTTTTTTCATTTGACTTGAAATCCATTTACACTGTTTATGCAGCAAAACTTTGAACAAATGTTTAAGCACTTGGTTTAGTCTTGATGTAAGTATGTATTTACAGCCTTCTGATGATAAAAGTTCAGTGTAATGCGCGGATTGTTAGTATGAAGCCATCGAAACAGGGTGGTCTTGAAACTTTGGGACTTAATTTCTTAAGGTTGGTAAACAGGTCCAAGGCGTTGGCAAAAAGGGCATATATATGGCTGTTACTTGAGCTTAATGCACAAGAGTCTGGATTTTTAGAATGATGTGTTCTGCTGTTTCATTGCATCAAATAAAGAATTTATTTGATTCAGAAAAGAGGACGTATCCAAAGCCGTATCGCTTTTTAGCTGGCCAATTTCGGTAACAGTTTTTTAATGCCGCTGCTGTCGTGTGGCTGAATATCTGAGTTGCAAGAGAAACAGAGAGTTTTTGAAAGGGGTTTTGGCCAGATATGTGCTGGTGTTAGTTGAGGAGCTGCTCTTGTACTTTCACTTTTGCTATCAATATCAAAATAATTGTCTTATATCGGAAAATGAAATGGTCCGACCATCATAGACAAAGTCATGGGGTCAACAGATTGTTCCTAAGGGACTTCAAAAGATGAGGTGGATCAAAAAGTGCAAACAACTTTTTGTCCACGACTTGTATAAAAATTATGGTTTGTCAACAAATACACCTAAAGTCTTGTAGGCTTTGACATTTGTTGTTGACTGGTCACATACCATAGCTTTAACATTGAGGCCTGCATCTGTTATGTTATTGATGCATTCTTCGATTATAAGCCTTGTCTGACTACCCATCAGGCCTTTATCGGAAACAAAGTAACCAATTGGGAGTTTCCATTGATAAAACAATCCCCTAACCATAAAAACAGTTGCTTCCTTTGCAATCCTTTTGTGTCGACCAAGACTACCTATGTCTTCATAGCCTTCAATTAGGTCGTATTGTGGTGAATATTCTAAACATTTCTTTATAGACATTTCGTCGAACATCAAAACACATGCTTTTTCCAAAGTATTCATACTGTTTGATTTTAATTTAATTTGTTCCATTAGTGCTCTCATTAAATCCTGTCATGAAGCATTTTTTTGTCGATATCCATATCCTTATTGTTGATTCTGCTGGCAAAAATCAAACACTTTCGTAAATAGGTATACGTAGATGGAGATCTCAGGAACAAAGCGGTAGCAAATTTTTTTTCGTCGGAACTCCAATGCATGTTCTTTTTATGAATTTGCATTCTAAACAATATTTTCGGCTTCTTTGGATTTGAATTTCAAACCTCCAAGCCTGCTGAACTTTAATAATTGGCATTTTTAATCTTGAAATCTTGGCTCTTTTAGATGCCAAGTTTTTAGTTTGTGAGTTTATTTTAGACAGAAGCTTGTTTTTAGTTGGTGACTGAAATAAGGCTCTCTTAATCTTAGAAAGACATTGTCTTGCAGGTGATGCACTTTCTATCCATCCATGAACAGACGGCGAAACAGTTCCAACACTGAAGCTGGCTGAAGAGGTGCTCACGGTCGGAGATGGATGTTCTGTTAGAGACCTTCCGAGATATCTTCTAGGTGACTCTGCAGTACGTTTCACACGAGGAGAAGGAGAAGTTTGATGTGAAGGACCTGGAGTTGGCTCTTTTTCCTCTGAAGAATACTGTATAGGTACAGCATTATGGACGAGTCGACCACTAGGTAGAATGTCACCTTGTCGGAAATGCCTCTCACATAGCAGCTTCTTCTTCATCGATAACGGCGACAGTCCAATAAGATCTGGATTTCCTAGAATAAATTAATTTTTAATATAAATCTTATAATTTGATGTTAGGTCAAGGAATTCCAGTGTTCATTTCATCTGTGAATAAAAGCCGGCGCTTAATGGAAAAATTAAACTTCTGAACATCACACGTGGGTTCACACACAAATATAGTGTAAGCATATATTATAAATGACTAATATCCTGTTATAACAATTTAATTCTTACCTGTTTTCTGAATCCATATATCACTATTTTCTCGTGGAAACCTAAACATCTTTAACCCTTTCACTTTAAACCTACTGTTAGAACAGTTTTTGTACGAACACCTAGTACCCGACATTTTCAACTAACAAATATAACTAACTGAAACATCACACGTGTTCACACAAATATAGTGTAAGCATATATTATAAATGACTAATATCCTGTTATAACAATTTAATTCTTTACCTGTTTTCTGAATCCATATATCACTATTTTCTCGTGGAAACCTAAACATCTTTAACCCTTTCACTTTTAAACCTACTGTTAGAACAGTTTTTGTACGAACACCTAGTACCCGACATTTTCAACTAACAAAATATAACTAACTGAACATCACACGTGTTCACACAAATATAGTGTAAGCATATATTATAAATGACTAATATCCTGTTATAACAATTTAATTCTTACCTGTTTTCTGAATCCATATTTCACTATTTTCTCGTGGAAACCTAAACATCTTTAACCCTTTCACTTTAAACCTACTGTTAGAACAGTTTTTGTACGAACACCTAGTACCCGACATTTTCAACTAACAAATATAACTAACTGAACATCACACGTGTTCACACAAATATAGTGTAAGCATATATTATAAATGACTAATATCCTGTTATAACAATTTAATTCTTACCTGTTTTCTGAATCCATATATCACTATTTTCTCGTGGAAACCTAAACATCTTTAACCCTTTCACTTTAAACCTACTGTTAGAACAGTTTTTGTACGAACACCTAGTACCCGACATTTTCAACTAACAAATATAACTAAACTGAACATCACACGTGTTCACACAAATATAGTGTAAGCATATATTATAAATGACTAATATCCTGTTATAACAATTTAATTCTTACCTGTTTTCTGAATCCATATTTCACTATTTTTCTCGTGGAAACCTAAACATCTTTAACCCTTTCACTTTAAACCTACTGTTAGAACAGTTTTTGTACGAACACCTAGTACCCGACATTTTCAACTTAACAAATACAACGCAGTAGCAGAACTTGAGTCAGTGGGAGGGTATCAGTACAGAGCGGGTGAGAGGTGGGGAAGTGAAGTGAGCCGCGCCAGCAGTAGAACGTGATCAGTAGGAGTGTGTCTGGTTCACAGCGGGTGAGTGGAGGGGATGCGAGCCGCGCCGCGCCGTTGAATTAGCAACAGTGGGACAAGAGAACTCGTGGCGGTACACCTAGCGCTCCACACGGCGCTCGCTGAAACTAAAGTCCAAATGTCCTGTATAGAAAAACGTTATCCATTGTCTGTGATAATAACAAACGTCCCACTTTATTACGAGAAAGTACAATATTATCAATTTAATAGCATTATCAGTTACTTTAAGCGAGCTTGGTTGACTAAGTTTACTTATTTTCATACGCTATTTCAGCGTGTGTAATTTTACTATTATGTCGAAGTTTCCAAAATCGTTTTGTTCTGTTCTCCTTACTTAGTTTTTAATTGATCAAACATGAGGAATACAATAGCGTATCCCATATCCAAAATAGTTTTTTTTCTTTATTTTGCTAAGAAGCGCACTCTATTAAGGTGATTTCTCTTTTATATATTAATTTGTATATATTTTGATTCAAGTCATGTTTATCAACAGTTCTCTAGGAGTCTAGGATCATTAAAGTCATACATCAATGATTTTAAGCGAGTCTAACGATCAACGCAGGCTTAAATCATACACCATTGAACATTGAAAACACACACACACACACACGTATAAAATTTCAACAAATTAATATGGTGTTCTGGTAACGCACTTACCCGGCAAGTGAGAGATCCGGGACTGAGTCCCGGTGAAGCAAGTACATTTTGTGATTCAGTATTTATTTAAATTAAATTAGGCTATTGCCATTTTATAACAATTTTATTAATCTATATACATATTATACGTTACGTATGCATACTTAAAGTATAACTTAAAGTACTGTGTTTTTAAACTACTTAATTATTCAGGTGTTACAAAAATCATAAAACATAAACGTGCACAAACTCTTATAAAATAAAAAGTGCGGCAATGAATTTCCACCGAAAAACTCAAGTAATACCTTATGGATACCAACAGCATGAAGTTAGACTGGTAAGATTAACCTAAGCGATGTCATGACACAGAACCAACAGCACTAAACAACACGTCACACACTTTTATCTTTCTGACAAGAAAATTACTGTCGGAATTCCCTGTATATTGTGGCCCGTCATCTGAAACAATATGAACAGGAAGGCGATGGTCGAGGGGGGAGGTATAAAGGCAGGCACCTCCGGACATATGTATTAGTCCTGAACATCAAAATCACGGAGTGTGTACGGGATTTGTTCGTTGAGGTTTGTTTGAGCGTTGTTTCAAGATTTCATATTTGTTTCTTTTTCAATAGTAGTAATCAAATTGGTCTTAATGTAATAAAAGGTATAGACTACTTAGTGGTTGATCATTTACAAACATTGGTGGTTGATCAAGTTTTAAGTTTGAAACTGTAGTTAGTGGTAAAAACTACTGCAAATGCAGGCTTTTAAAAGCCAGCCATCACCCGAAAGCTTTTTGTCCTTGATGAACAATAGCCAACTATTTAATGGTTTCAAAGTTTCTTCCAATCTTCAGTAGCTGTTTAAATATTATATTGGGCGCGCAAATGTATTTATAGACAACTCGAGTGAATTAAAACGTATTTTAGTTTTAGGGACATCACTCCTACAATGTTTTACTAATTCCTATAAATAGGCTCGCCAGCTAAGACGAATATGTAATATATCTTAAAACTGCTCTAAAGTTAACTGCCATTGTTGTGTACTCCTAATAAAAATGGCACTTTGAAAAGTACTTTTTTTCCTGTCACTCGATCCCCTCAAGTCTGTCCCATAGTTTGAGCATATTTTATCTTAAAATATTTTCTTTTTTAATTAAAATGACTATGAATCTGTATTTTATCAACACGGGTATTTTTTTACTCTATAAATAAAAAAAACGCAAAGTAACATTGTGTTCAACCACAATGTTGTTAATCACATGGCATTTACTAAAAGCTTTTAAATTCTAAGCCAAGGACGAAACTTAACCCTTGCAGAAATGTTAAAACCACATAAAAAGCAGGAGCTGAAAACTACTAGCAGAAGCAGCGTTCAGTCACCGTCAACAATAGGCCGGTTAATGGCTTTTGATATCAGGTTGCTAAGTTGAGCATTTCTGGTGTAGCCAATATTCATGTATACCTTAATAGTAATACACAATTACAGCACACACCACACATATAAGAAATGTTATTTAAAAGAAGCGATAACTATTAGTCACACTATCTGGTGCAAATCCCTCAATCACACCACTAAAAACCATCGCAAATCCCTATTGAAAGTAAATAATTCTTACTTACTGGCGGCAGAACGGTGTTGAGACACACTCACAAGCCAGATATGGCCCGCAGGCCTTAGTTTGGAGACCACTGCTCCTGGTCAACTTGTTATACATTTAGCGTGCGACCAGGCGGCGATTTAGGTCATCAGTAATTGGTGGAAGAGGCTTTGCTAAACACTCAGCCACCGAGGATACGAACAACTCAGAATTAAGCCTGTTATGTCAATACATGAGTGATATGACACAATGCAAATATGGCTTGGGCAGAGGCATGTTGTCTGATTTGCGTTCCTTTCAGTTAATACTCTGCCTAACACACTAATTACTGAAATAATGAGACTTCATATTCTGAGAGAACATACTCATTACTCAGGAAATATTGTTCTTTATTACAATTAAACCTATAATATTAGGTCAAAAAGAATAGAAGCAATAATAAACTGTTGCTAAAGATATTCGAGTTGAAAGCAGGCAGACGCTTTTACAATTTAAAAATAACGATTCGTGATTAGAATTTGTTTTGAAGAAGATTAATTTAGCTAAATATGCAAAGGTTTGAGGGGGTGAAAACAATAATAGATTTGTTAACTTAATGGTTTAAACTAACTGTAAATTTAAAACTTTTGGCTGGAATATTCATCTACTTTAGTATTTATGATCTGTTAAAATAAGTAATACAAAATATATTTCAGTAAAAATGCTTTGATAGTTTATCCCGTTTGAACTCTCTCGTTGAGAAGTCTTTAACTAAGACAAGAACTCAATTATTCACTTCGCGATGATTTTAATTATAAGTCTAAAGATACATTGATTTATCTTCTTGTGTTAATGGACATTTTTTTAATCATTATTCCAGTTTCAAAGACATCATGCTTCTATAGTGGTATTTATCAACAGTTAATTACAAATAAATAAGACTGTAATAGTTTTATTTTGTTTCCGTTTTACCCCGTTAATTTTAAAATTATAGCACTACATTTATAGTAACTAAACATTTTTAGTTGATTTTTTACCATATCTATTTAACTTTATTAAAAAATTATTGACAACATGTTTATAGATTAAAGTACAATACAAATCATCAGAGAATATAGATTATTTTACCTGTTTTCTCCTAGGTCATTTTAAGCTAAGAATCATTAAGACTTAAAACATTCTACTAATTTGTCAATCTATTTATGTTTTTATATTTAAACCTTAAGACATGGGAAAATGTGCTTTACTGGCATAAAACAGTTAAAATTTAATTAACAATTGGTTAAATTTAGTTAAAATTAGTCAAAATTTAAGTTAAAATCAAGTAACTAGAAACAATATTTCTTTGTTATTTTCAGTTAATATATAGGCTGTGTATAGGAGAATCCTTTAATAGTAGCATGGGAATCTGATAGCAGAACACAATGCGTCTCAGTAGAAAGTTTGGCCCGGGTATGTGAGACGGTTTGATACGCTGTCTAACTCGTGATATTGTCGAGTTCTCACTTTCATTCTATAAGGGCATCCTCCACTTTATCAATAAACCAAATAGTTACTGGCATATAGGTAGATCCCAAACGTACAAAAACATGACCTCTAAGATATTTTCGGTGTGAGTAAATCTTGTCTTCTATCTCACTGTTACTAAATGTATTTACATTCACGCTTTCAATCATAAAACCATATTTTCATTTCACCCCCAGTATAATACAAGAAAAAATAAGTTAAAAGTTCCTGACTTAGGTTTATATATATTCATATTAGAATCTTTTTCTTACGAACGCTGAATTTTATAACTTATCGGTATTGTGTAACTGCTGTTCATAGAGTCAATCATAGTTTAAGAGTTTTACAATATTATCGTATGTTAATTTCTACTAATTTTATTTATTGTCTCTGTTCAAAAACATTGGCAATGAGAAATAAAGTTTTCTCACAGAAGATTCAGATACTTTACCGGTTTATTACATAAGATTGATAGATCATCATGACATGTGCGAGAGGCATTTTTATCATTTAAGGATTATTGGTTGGATCACGCCCATCCTACCTACAGATAACATCACCTTCCAGTGACTTGTACATTTTAATTGTTCTTATTTGTGAAAACGGTGATAATTAAACAACAATTTCTATCCTAGCAAATATAACAATCACACATTCACTCAATAAAATTTAAAGTTTTCCACCAAATTTGTTATAACACGAGGTAAATGTACGTCACGCTAGACGCTTTGTAGAATTCTTTAATTCTTGAGATCCTGAAGAAAGACAGATAGGCGGGAATTGAGACAATGAAGATATTTCTAAAGCACCCAGGTAAGCAGACGAAAACTGCGAGAACTTACTGGGTAATAGCTTTTAATGACGCTCAACCAATATCCTATGGACATACACTATCGACGTACTGGTTCTTATCTATTTTATAAATACAGTCCCATCAAAAAATGTCGTCACAGACGAAATTTTCCTCGAGATATTTTCGATAATTAGATTACATGTATTACTATGCTATGTGTTAAAAGGTCAAATGTACACTCTGCTTTTTTTAATTAGTTTTATCTACGGTAGGTCTATTTCTTTCGGTGGGCAATGGTTACCTATAAGATCAATTAAAATATACATGTTTACCTCTCAACAAAATAGAATGGAGTTGCACGCTCCATCATTAAAACTCGATTTTTGGCCTTTATAGATATGATGTTATAAAAAAGTCCATAGACCAGTTCGCTCACGAGATATCATGCGGAATAGAGACAAACAGAAATGATTTTTTCGCCATTCGAGTGATAGACTTTAATAACGCTTTGATGTAACGCTGACATGACAACTGCTTGATCTAATACGATTACTATGTAATATAATAATTTATCCCAACTACAGTTATATTTGTTTTCATTTAGAGTTCACAATTCACTCTCAGTTCTTTATCTGCAATTGTTTATTCGTATTTGAATGTTAACCATATGTTAAAATCATGAACTTTTGTGAGCACGTGCCATATCTTTGATCCTGTAAGTTTTAAATTACTTTATACATGTTTTTTTTATAAATGAACCTGTAGTAAATATCAATATGTAATTATTTAAGCTAATATACGCATAACACAAAAATGTAAATGCAATAATACTCAATAAAATATACGCATCTGGATAACCGTATTACGATTTACAATGTGGCTCATGACATTTAATGCTTTATATAGCACAACATTTAGCATCAGAGGTACTAAATTTGTTACTGAAATAAAACGTTAAGATATTTAGGATTTGTTGCATTTCTTCATTTAATCTGATAATAATATAAAGGACAGAAACATACACCTGGTTAAATACTACTTGTATTGTATTTTACTGATTTGAATACATCACAAAAGTTTCTACGTTTTCCAATTTTAGATTTATTATTTAGATGTTCCACTAATAACTATCATTGATCAAATTTTAGATCATATATCATTTATATTCACCACTATATTTTTAATTTCTAAATCTCAATATAGTATTTATCAGATTTGATTGTGGTCTTTTACCTAGTACTTTTTACTAAGTACTTAAAGTCGTTCTACCTTAATTTAGTATTCGAATATTTTGGTAATACTAAATTGTATATATAGTTTAATTAAAATAGCTACTTTAAGTGCATAAATTATGTTAAAAATTAAAATAACACTTACATTTTAGTTAAACCGTCAACAACAGGTAGAAGAATGTTTTAGACAGTTTGGTACACAGAGGAACAACTTCCTTCAATGTTTATCTTGGCAGTAAAGTCTCATACCGGAAGTCACTCTGTAATAACGGAAGCTGCTACAAACAGGAACAGGAAGTCTTTGCAGAGTTGCATCACATTTTCTTTGTTAGTGCATAGTGATGAATTAACTTTGACATTGAACAATAAATTAGAGTGTTTAAATGTTTATTAAAAAGTTGTATGCTTTTGTGTCGATTCCACTAAAGCGAGCCTCAACGTTCTCTCTAGAATTTTTTCCGTTTTACTTATATAAATAATAGATGCAAATAAATAGAAATGTTACATGTTCTAATATAATGTGATTGTATCCAGTCTTTTTATAAATTTTTGAATACTGATATTTTTCTGGTTGTTATTATGTCATTAGACTAATGTTAACATATTCCCTAATGCTTAGCCAATTCCCAAGAAATTACATCCAACAACACCTTGTTACATATACCAGAGAACTAAAAGCATTTTAATCAGAAAACTAGAACACAGCCAATTTGAAAACCTAAAATTACAGTCCACCAATTATTTGAACTGTCATTTATATCCACAGTGAGATAACACCGCCTTAACAATGTATCCTAAGATCTTACGAAAAAATTTTGTGGTATCCGGAGAAGTTCCTCCTTAATTGATTGTTTTTAATTCCTCGTCAGTAATGAAGCTACGAGTATAAACTTGTTACTTTATGTAACCCTATAGAAAGAAATCACACAGTTAAATCTGGGGATCGGGGTGGCCAATCTCACTTCCAAAAACCAATTCAACGGCCATAAAGGTTGCCATTTAGTAATCACGACAGGATTTACTAAATGAAGAGGAGTGTACTCTTATATATGTATATATATATATATATAGGAAGATTCTGTAATGTATAGATTATTACAGAATCCTCCTATCATATATAATTATAATTATAAGGCATTATAGTTATTTTTTTAGAACTCTTATCTTGCGCTCACATTCCTAGTATGAATTTCACAGCAAATTTCAACCCTCTAGGTCAACCTGTTTCGACACTTACCGTGCGTACAGACAGAAATCGGATTTCGTTTATTAACAATCGGCGAGAGAAGTTTCGTTAAATGCTCCAGTTAATAAAAGAATTGCTCATTATATCAAAGCAGGCGAGTTTTCTAACGGATGGTTTCAATTTTAAAAACAGTAAATGTTAATTAACTTAAAAAACTCCTACATTATAAATGTTACTCTTCTAGAACATCACTTATTATGCAATACCTATTTAGTTAGTAATGTAACTTATACTAAGATTAAACTAGTTGTATGATATATAACACAGTGTTGGATATACAGGATTGTGTGTTGTAATTTTCAAAGACCTTTTATTAATTTGAAGACCTAAGTACCAAGTTTATAACTCTGCAGAGATATTGGTCAAATAAAGGTAATTCCTCAATAAACTTGAGAATTTTACAGTTTTCCCTTCAGTTTGCTTGTATGTGTGAGATGTACACTTATAGAGAATATTTTAATTATAGGCCCGTTGCAGGTGGAATAAGAACTATTTTTCTCAACCAAGTAAAGCTAGGTTCAATATTTTCTTGGATTTATTTTATCTTTGCTACAGTGAGGACAATAATTAACAGTGCAGTTTTGTGTGCCCTTTGTCGATATGTTTGGCATTATAATGTGTTTTATAAGTCACAAAATTTGACATGTAAACGTATGTTAATGTTAGCTTGATGAATTTATTAGCTTATTTAAACATTTTTTTGTTGGTATCCTTAATTTTTAGAAAATTTGTTCTGGCATTCTCCATAAAAATTACTTGTATAACTTTTAAAGTCTAGTCCATCCCATACTAAGACGTGAGTCAATGAGTAAGTGACTCATGGAGATAAATTATTTCTATGCGATAAGGTCATTACATTGTATAGTAATGAAGATGGTGAAATTTGACGTTTAATAGTTAAATGTACAGTAGGTCAGTTACCGATAGAGCGCTCTAGGGGAAATTGGTTGAACTACCGGTACCAGATATTTATCAATAAATCAGTTCGGATTTCCGAAGTAGAAAGTCAACATTAGACGCAGTCGTGCGTCTAGTTGACTTGATAGTAGATGGACTTGAAGGTCAAAGAGACACACTTAGTGTGGTTTCTAGACTTATCGAAAGCTTTTGACTGCGTTGATCATTACACCTTGACTAAACAAATTGGAATATTACGGGATACGGGGAGTGCCTCTCGATTGGCTCAAATCGTATCTTAGTGATAGAAAAACAATTCGTAAAAAATTTTCAAACGTGCAAGTCGGGGGAGGAGTGCCTGAGGTTTGTGGAGTCCCTCAAGGTTCCATACTCGGTCCGCTTCTCTTCTTATTGTAATGTCAATGACGCTGGCTCATCGCTTAATAAAGGGCAAATTGTCCAGTACGCAGATGACAACGACTCTCTGTTTCCAGCTCGAAATCAATCTCAGAACTGGAAATTGAGACATTCACAGAGCTCAACAATACAATCCAGCACTTCAACGAGCTCAATCTCAAAACAAACCCATCAAAGTCAACATTCATCAAATTTTGTTTTGCGAAATACAGACTCAAATTGGAATCCAACAGTCATGTTGGATGAAACTGAAGTCGAACAACGTACTCTCGACTAAATTCCTTGGGATGTACCTAGATAGAGGGCTGACATGGAATTCTCACGTTGACAGTGTCTGTTTCAAAGCTGTCTTCAGGCATTTATGTTCTGAGGCAGCTCTCCAAATACTGCCCAATTCAGGTTACTGATGACTGCATATTTATGGAATAATCTACCCACATCTCTCGTACGGAGTGATCTTGTGGGGAGGTTGTGCAAACACACATTTTCAAAGAATTTTCACCCTGCAGAAAAAAGCAGTTAGAATAATTGCAAAACTTCAACAGAGAGAGTCGTGCAGACCAGTATTCACAAATCTCAAACTGTTGACGCTTCCCTGCCTCTATATTCTGGAAACAACTCTTTTTTTCAAATCAAAATGCGAGGGTCATAAGAGGTAGTGACGTACACTCTTATGACACTAGAGGCAGGAATAACTACCGTACTGGAAGACACAGGACGGTGGCTTATGAAACGATTGCCTTCGCAGGCAGGAGTTCAGTTCGTCAAACATATTACCAAATTCGATAAAAATGCCACAATGCCTAAGGCATTTAAAACACGTCTGAAAACCGCGCTAATCTCTAAAGCTTTTTATAGTACAGACGAGTTTATGGCAAACGATTGGGGGACCACCTAATTGGCTAGCCATGTGATTAGAGTGGGAAAATTGTGTAATGAATGAGAATTTGGGTGAATGAAAAACTGTAAAGTCTGAATGAGAGCCACTGTAGTGATGAGTCCAAAATTTTAGCTTTAAAATGTTATGACGATTGCGATGCAATTTGTATTGTTTTTATGCAATAAAAACATTGAATTGAAATTGAATTGAGATTATATGACTGGTAGAGAGCGCTACCGTGTACGGTTTTTATTTTTAACTTGCCATGAGCCACTTGTGACTCATGCCGCATATTATTTGCACTCAGCTAGACCAATATACAGTTATCAAATAAACCTCCAAAATATTTGAATACTCTATTGTAAATTTCAAGTAATAATTTTAAAATCGTACAGTACCAGACAATGAAAGCATGTGAAATCGGCGCCACCATGCGCATGCGGATGTAATGACGCATGTCTATGTCACGGCTAAGTAAGATTGCGGACACGACATGTAGACTAACTGTATAATAAAAATAAGTTGTATGCGTCATGAGTCACCTATGAATCATACGTAATAATAAACTTAAATGTAGTAATTTAAAAATAAAATTCTCCCCTTTTATTTCCCTAATTAATTTGACAAAAAATTGTTAAAAACATACGTTTTCTTCAAATTGGAGTAAATTCAAATGAAAGCTGATAAGGTTCTCGTCTACAATTGTACTCTGATTTTACCAGTGAACCATGCCACAGTGAACGTTTCAACCACGGAGAGAACATTTTAATACTAGGTATAAAAAAGGCATATTTTAACATAATATAAAAAGGTAGTACGATTTTTTTTAATCGTATGAAATGAGTTTAAACCGTTTGTAGAAACTTTCCTACTGGTTGCTTGATACGTGTTAGCAGGGCCTACACTGAGAAAAAACAAAGATGTTTTAACTTATAGAAGGGTAAATGAATTGTTGTCCTGGAGTGGCTCATCACTAAATTTACATAAACTTTTATGTATTAGACTAAAGGTTTACTTAATGGATAGGTCTATTTTATATGAAATGTAAAAAGTTACATATAGCATTTTGTACTGTAATAAGTTCGTACCGCTCATAGGCTGATTAGTGGCGACTAACTTATTAGGTTTTCTTTAGGTGACTGTGTGTTATAATTCCCTTGGTCAAGAAGCATGAGATTTCAATTGCATGTTCTATTTTCGCAAGCCGTAGGGATGTAGGCACACGTGTAGGCTACTATAGTCTTTTCGATGATTTGGTGGTTGTTGATTGCTTACTCTACGTATCATCGGTACAGCTTTTAGAACAGCTTCTAGAATGAAACCAAATAATAACAATGAATTGCTCTTATGAATCGTTACTGTATCAGCTGATTAAAAAATATAAAGGTACAAAGAAAAATATTACGTGTTCCAATTATTCATGCTATTAAAGAAACAAATGTACAGAAAAAAGTGTCTCTTGAGAGTTTTCTTACCATTATTTGTGACTCTTTCTGAAGAAATTTGTGAACATTAATTAAAACTGCTAGCCTTTTAAATTTACTAATAACCGTATCCTCACTTATTAATTTTAATCTCATTTTTCATTTTTAATAGGTTTTCTAGAGGCTCTATTAGTTTTTAATAGAGGTGATCTTTAGTCTTAAACTATTTGTTTATAAGCATATATTGTGGGCTAAATAATTTTACCATGCTATCTATAAAACAGATTACACATTAAAATGTGTCATATAAATGAGAAATATCTAATTAAGGAGCACCGTTGGGTATATAAAAATGATGCATCACGTTTGTGTACATTGTGCAAGATTTATACATAAATCATCCACGTGGCAGACACTGTAAATGGTGGGTGTACACACAAACCTTGCAGGTAAACACAGGCCTCTATAAACATTGCTGTTAGTTTCTGTTCACCAGTCTACCTATTGAGATATTTATCCAAGCATTGTTATTTAAGTTAACAAAATAACTCGAGTCCCTGCTGAATTGATTATAGAACAGTCCGCCCTTGTTTTCATTCAGTTGTGTTTATTTTCAGTCAATGCACACTAATATACAACAATTCAATACAGATTTCTACATTATGAGTTAACTGCAAACCCTTTTTTTTATTATAATGCCGTTACATATTTATATAGTATTCCAGTCTCAAATCTATAAAAAATTTAAATTATAAAGGAAAGTAATATTATATGAAGTATTCTTTACACTATTTTATCGCGTGAATAATGATTTTGAAATGGCTTAATGCCTTTGCTTTTAGATATACAGTATATTCTATATTCAATTCTTTTCAGGCTTTATTGTACATTCACTTCACTTTGGAGTTATTCTTAAAAGTAAATACTACTTTAACAGTTTAAAGTATCCTGCTAAAGGATCTAACAAATTGGGGAAAATAGTTTTTATTGTATGCTATTATGAGTTATAATGCATATGAAATATTTCAATAAAATCTTAAATGCAATACTAAGGAAAGTGTTTTCTATCTAGATACAATCATAATCTATTAGACATACACAAACACATTACGTAAACTGGTTTACATTATGTAGGAGAAGATTATTTCCCAAGAAATAAGTAACAGTAGGAATTGCTTATAATACCGGTTATATTATAACATATTCTACCTGTGCATTATTAGTTTTCAAAACGTAAACTCTCATTAATAGGATTGGTCGCTAAATGGTTTAAAACGCGGTTAAAATTATACTAAATGTAAACTGACAGCTTGGAGCTAATATAGGATTATTCCAGATCACTTCTGAACTGTAAGTTTGAAACTTTAGTAGAAAGTTTACAGGACTTACGAAATAAAGACCACTGGAGTGTAACTAAAGCTGGGAAGTTCAAAGTTAATAACTTTATTAATATTTGAGCAAATTACGGATTTTTTCAATTTTAAGAAAGTGGAGTTTTTTTTTAATTTTGGTAACCTTGTACTTGAATTGATTGTGGTAAGTTTTTTATTACCGTTCTAAACTTATACATGCAATGTTTTAGAGTGACCAATCAAAATTATGAAAAATATTGATTAGCGTTAAAAAAGTAAAACATTTTCAGATGCATTAAGGAGAGAAACTTTATAAATATTGTTACCACTACGCATATTTTAGTTTTTATTAAATATATATATATATATATTATATATATATATATATATATAATATATATATATATATATATATATAATATATATATATATACTTATATTAAAATGTAAATAATATATATTTATCTATATACATATATAATATATTAATGTAAATATATATATTTATGTATGAGCTTTGCTCAATCACCGCGTCCAAATAAAAATTTTGAGTTCCTACGATATGTATAACAAATTTTGTTTGAACATAACGAGTTAATGGTAAAAGTCAAAAATGGTAAACATGGCAACTTTAAAATGAAGTTCTGTGTGAGTTATAGATGATTTACTATGTATGTTTTGCAATCATTAGTACATATATGTTACAGTGTAATGAATTTATTAGTTTTGGTTTTTATTTCTATTAGGTACTATAAGGAGTTATTATTATTTAATATAATGGGATCTAGTAAGATTTCACTCAGAATTGTTGCATATTAGGTTTAGCTCAAGTTGAAGCATTTCTGATTCGAATTTCCCGACGCGACAGTTGAGTATGGCTCGTTGCCCTGATCACGAAATATATGCAATACGTAGATCTGAAAAACCTTCTTCGATCCAAAATCGACTACTTCCTGCCCTTTAAATTGATTTTCAATCCAACAAATTTCCAATACTATGGTTGAATTCACATATTCTTCTCGATAAAGAAAATATTTATACATACTTAGGACAACGAAGCCTTCTACAGTCAGTTTGAATTCACTTCGTCCATATTTACGGAGCCAAATTTAAATTTTGCTTTGATATCTCTTTAAAAGAAGTATATATTTGGATTTCGGAAGCCAAGATGTATCCGGCCCTTGTAATTTACTTCCGGGGTAAAATGTGTCCAGTGTCCATGGTAAAATGTTCCTTGTTGTTCCGATGAATAAAACAAAACCTACGTTGGGTTTAGATACCTATTAACGGTGATAAAACTTATATTTAGGCCATTGAAATTCACTTCCGGTGTAATTTATTAGGTACCACAGTAAATATTTTCCTTGTTGACGAGAGACGTCTCGGAAGGACTAACTCTATCAAATAGCGCATACTCCCGGTTCTTGTAACCTACTTCCGATAGAAGATATTTCCAATGACAGTTTAATTTTGCTTTATAATATCAATCATGAAAATATATACATATATCAATATATATATATATATATATATATATATATATATATATATCGGGTGAGTTTTTTTTAAAGTAATCCAATAGCTAACTTTTTAATTACACGACTTAGCACCACACTTTAAATTTGAAACTTGCTCAATGTTAAGTTTCACTCAGGAATACACTTTAAAATTTGTTTGAAGATGGCCGCCACTTTCCAATATGATGGCCAACTTTAAAATCTGTTATGGAATACCCTGTATTTTATGTTGTTTTTAGATTCTACTCTAAAACAAAAGACATTTTTGCTATTGAGAGTATTTCAATATCTCTAATGGTTCAGGAGCTACGTGGATTGGTTTTCATCATCAGAACTCTTAAAGCACGTTTAATCTATGTTAGTTTTATGTGTTGTTAGTGTTTTGTTATGTGTGTAGTTTGTATGTGTTTTGATATTAGACATATTTTACGCTGAGCATAATTCATTTTGGTTTGATATTCATTTAACTCTTCGACTAAATGTTTGGTAAAAAAAGATGGGTGTTCCATAAAAAATTTAAAAGTTGGCCACCATATTGGAAAATGGCGGCCCATCTTCAAAAAAGTTTAAAAGTGTATTTCTGAGTGAAACTTAAAATTGAGTAAGTTTCAAATTTAAAGTGTGGTGCTAAATCGTGTAATTGAAAAGTTTGCTATTGCATCACTTTAAAAAAACTCACCCGGTATATATATAATTGGTCCAAAAAGCAATCCAATTCTGGGCAAATTTAATCTATTTTCTCCATTACAGAAAATGTTGAAAACTCCTTACTAAGGTAATGCAACATTTTAAAATAATACTACATGCTCATAAAAGATTTTTGCATGATTGAAGTCTTCTTGTTTTTTGGACTGTAGTATGTAATTGGCGGAAGTACGTTGGTGCCCTTTTCTTCTTTATTTTCTTTTCATATAGCATAAACAATTTTTCATAGGCTACTAAATAAATGCCATATCACAAGTCCAGAAAGCCAGCCAGTTTCGAATACCATATATCCAAACATTGACAGAGTAGTTTATTAAGGTAGGTTATATAACATTTAAATAGTATTTACATTCATAGTTTAAATTAGTTACGTGATAAAAATCTATAGTAATTTTTAATTAGATAGTAACTTTGTGTTCTAATCTGAACTACACTACCGATCATGCACGGCATGCTTAATATTTTATATTTAAATATAAAATATTCTGCGGCAAACCACAGCTCAATGGATCACAACTAACAGCTGTTTAGTGTAAGTCCAATATGGATTGGGTTTCTTACATAATGTTTATTATTGTTCTCGATTATAAAGTATTCAGAGAAATCTTTCTCCATCTTTCTTTTCATATAAACCTTTCCTCCAAATAAACTTAATTTTGTTTTACAAACAACAACATTTTTCATGTAGTCTTTGACAATATGGTCTAGAGAGTAATTTACCCTGTGGATGTGGACAATCTGTGAAAACTTTATTCAACAAAGATAAGTTTGTGTGTAAGCAATAAAACAGTTTAAATTAATTAATTCATTCATGTAACGTGGTGATATTATCAACTGTCTTCCGCCACGAAATTAAACTCTTTGACGTGTTACTTTAGAGTAATGAAATATTAAAAGGTAGTTCGATTAATTTGTACAGGCTGGCAGGATAAATAAATTCTCAAGATAATTCCTAAATTTGTATATTCAAATAAAATTTCTTTAAACAAAAATATAGAGAATTACAAGTAACAATTGTGGGTCCCGATAAAATAAAAATTTTAAACTAGCTTATACAACATACATGTATTTTACTTATTACATACAAAACTCACACATGTGCATAGTGACGTAAAATTTCACAAAAATAATGTTTTAATTAGAATGATTGTCTTATTTTTATTTTTTTTCCTTTTTTTTCATTTATTGTCCTGAAACATAATACATGCATAGACATAGTCAAACAAGCAGTCAATTATAATACATATGCATACAATAGCCTATAATACAAGCTAAACAAGCAAATCATTAACATAATACATGAAATAAAATAAAACATGCAATATCGTACATGCAGATGCAAAAATAGCACATGCAAATAATTGAGCTAGGATCTAAAATAATGAAGCCTACTTTACCTACACAATTGAAGTTCAGGCCAAGTCATTTAAAGAATATGGTGCTTTACTTATTAGCCACTTTTTCAGTCCTGTTTTAAAATTTTGCCCCGTTAATTGTTTCAGATGATTGGGAAGCCTGTTATAAAAAATTGCTCCCTTAATAAAGGGGCCTGTTTTCAGTTCGAGAGTAATTTTGCCTCAGTCTGTAAAAATCAGATCTCTGCCTTGTGTTGTAATTGTGTATATTAGAGCCTAACATTGTATAGACTTCATCTTCTTTTACAAGTACAACTACCTGGAAAATATACATAGCATAAATAGTCATTATGTCATACTTAACAAACAAGTCTTTACATGTCCTCCTTGAATCTACCTTTAGAAATAACTGTTAGTGCCTTCTTTTGAAGGACAAAGATTTTTTTCAACATGGCAATTAAAGGTACATCCCCACAACAACAAACCATAAGAGATAAAGGGATATATCACCCCAAAGTACACTCTCCTTAGAGTTACAATATCAAAATAAACAGAAAGACGTGTCTCAAACAAAAATATTCCTGACAGCAATTTTGACCTTACATGATTAATGTGGATTTGTCCAGGAAAAAAACATTTGTCTATGAATAGACCAAGAAACTTAACACAATCATTACTTTTTAATTCAACCCCGTTATCTGATGTGACTGACACATTCAATCCTGCCGAAGTTAAACCAAAAGAAACCATCTCAGTTTTATTACTATTAAGAACTAATTTAAGGTCTTTAAAATAAGACTTTGCAGTATTAACAAAATTCCCAAGAACATCTATCAAAATCTCTAAATTATTAGCCCAGCACATGCCACTTACATCATCAGCATACATTGTCATAAAAACATTTTCAACTCTAGGAAAGTCATTGACATACACTATATACAGGAAAGGACCCAGAATTGAACCCTGAGGGACACCTATATCAATTATTC
The DNA here is from genome assembly GCF_021130785.1 of Homalodisca vitripennis. Classification (NCBI taxonomy): domain Eukaryota; kingdom Metazoa; phylum Arthropoda; class Insecta; order Hemiptera; family Cicadellidae; genus Homalodisca; species Homalodisca vitripennis. The sequence goes on along the minus strand of NW_025782433.1, from coordinate 6,962 downwards.
TAGAGTCAGACTTAAATTTCCCAAGCATCTCACCATCATCAAATAAACACTTCAGTATACTGAATTCTATCACCCAAATAAGATTTAATAAGTTTAACCATATAAACAGGCACCTTCATATTGAACAAGTTTTTTCAAGAGAGTACCATGATTTACCCGATTAAAAGGCTTTGGAGAGATCCAAACACACCCCAGCCACTCTGAAGCCATTATTTTAACTTATCCAAAGACTGATGTACAAAATCAGCAGCGGCGGAGATGGTGCTCCGACCTCCCCTGAAACCATGCTGATACCCAGACAAAAGATTGTTTTGTGTGAAAAAGAATTTAAGTCTCACCAAGATAAATTTCTCAATCAATTTACCAAAAGTGGATGTTAGGGAAATCGGCCTGTAATTTTCTACAAGGTTCTTAGGACCCTTCTTATAAAGTGGCCTAACTACTGTCAATTTCAAACATTGCGGAAAAATCCTATCATTAAAAACACTTTGTATTAAAAATAGAAGTATAGGAATCAGCTCGTATTTACATTTCTTCAACAAAATTGGTGAAAACTGATCCCAACCATAAGATGTCTTATTATTCAAAATTGTTTATGTGTTTTAACACTTCATCATCTGATATCAAAATAAATTCATCATCATCATGCGGACCCAAGTCCAAATCTGAATTTTGTAGTTGTGAAGCTTCTGTATCATCTATGTTAGCATGAATTGACAAAAAAATTATTTATTTATTTATTTATTTCTTTATTTATTTATTTATTTATTTCAACGGTTCCACCATTTTTACAAAAGTAATTCAACAAATCAAGTACTTAGCAATCAAGATGACAAATCATAATCAATATACACAGTCTTATGTAAGCTCTAACTTGAACAACATAGGCAATAACAGAGTGATATACTATAAATATAAATAACAAAAAACAACAATAAATAACAAGGAATAATAACAAATACAGTAACAGCAACGATAAATAAATAGTTGACCAATAACATTTAATAAAATTTAGAAACTCAACAATATACTATCAATAATTAATACAATCGTAGCTGTTAGTTACTGTAAGTGGATCTGTTTAAGCATGTGTTAGGTGTTTACATTTAATAATTTGTTTTTCAGGGTGTATCTTGAATCGTGAAAAAAGTCGATGTGCGCTGCCTCGCTACCCAGTTTTAGAAGTCTGCATATTCCATGGTTTGATGCATAATATGTGGGCCTAAATCTTCTGCAGAAAAGTGTCTTAGAGCGGGTACCTCTTGGTATAGAGAAGTCTATATCCGACACTAGATGAGGGCAGTCGAGGAAGCCGTTCACCAGCCTGTACAGGAATAAAATATCAATATATTTTCTTCTTTCCTGGAGAGGTTGCAGTCCATATAGCATCTCAATCTCAGCGACGGGGGTTGCAAGATAATTATATCCCAGTTTGACTCCAAGAAGTCTTAAGCAACGCACCTGTACTCTGTTCAGCAGCACAATGTGGCCTGCTTGATATGGAGACCAAACAACGGAACAGTACTCCAACAAAGGACGCACAAGAGTCTTATAGAGGATAGCCAATGTAGAGGGGGATCTGAAGTCTTTGCAAGTTCGGGGCAATAAAACCCAAGCATAGAAGTACGGCCTTATTTGTAAACATGCATCTATGTGTTCAGTATAAGGGCTTAGTGGAGGGTAGTCCAATAATAATAACTCCGAGGTTCCGCTGACTCTGTCTTACCTATCTTAAGAGGGGATCCATTTAGAAAGAATAGGTCCAAAGGGCCTGCGGGGGGGTGGACTGGGTGTTGCTCCGAGTGTAGCTGAATGACAAAGAACAACCTTGGCCTATATTAAGCTCCATTAGCATTTACTCTCGGCACCAGTTAAACTTATCCTGTCAAGGGAATGTTGGGAATGGTTTACAACATATTGCTTACCACTACAGGTTCTTGAAATTGTAACAGTAATCCTTAATCAACTAATTCCAAATATTACTTTACACTATTTATCAGGAGAGCTCTCTAAATTGCTATTTAAACAAATTGGCCCAGCTACTTTTGGACACAGATTCTTAGCTAGTTTGGTTAATTCTCTCTATTAATTAAGCATTAAGATTTAGCCTCTGGCAACCCTTTTGCGAGAAATCCTTTTTAACAAGGCTATCATACTTTGAAATTTATAGTCCTAAAATTGGCCAGTTTACTCTATATATATATCATAAATAACACTGGACCATATCTTCCCGCAGTATTAAAAAACAATCTGCATCAAGATTAACCTTACCCAATACTTCGGGGACATACCGTTACCCAACTTACTTTTTTATAGGACAATTGACATCTAAATGCCACAGCAAAGTATCAATTAAAAGATTTCCATTTCTCAATCTAAATTTATCCGCATTCATAAAAACATTATCCCTAACTTTCCACCTGCTAAAACCAGCTTTTAACGCTAACACATTTAGACATCAGAGAAAACTCTTCGAGAGATCTTTTTTCTGAGTAGGCCTGGAAGACTTCTTTCTCTCCCAGCCACCTTTCAATACCCAAAAGATTACAGTGATATACTGTCAAATTATCTGACCAAAGTTGTCAGACAACAAAACAATTTATCACAGAACGGCATTCAAAATCGTCCACATGTGAGTGAACGATGATGATCAATTGAGCCTAAGGCCTCATTCAACATCACTGAAACTCGTGGTTTGGTATACTGACCTAAAGTGTCACAAAAGCCCCATAAGACAACAACAAGTCACTAAAATTCATTTGACTGCGAAATTAGGAAAACAAAGTATTTACACTTCAAATCCCCTAAAATTAAAATTCTACATTCCCATTCCTTAAGGTTTTTGAACCTATGCAAGACATAATTCCAGCTTTTCTAAAAAGTTAAAAAAATTTTCCATTTGGGGATCTATATAATACATAGAAATTAAAAAAATCACAAGAAGTTCAGAATGTTCCAACCTTGGGCCAATCGCTCAACTCGAGATCCATATCCACACTCATGTCAGCAGCCCAAAGACAAAACATCACTTATATAACCACTTAAATGTTTCTTGGCAAATAAGCCAACTCCTCCTCCTTTGGTGAGAGATCCTGTTAAAAGAAGGACACAAGAGTCATAACCTTCAAAAATTAAAAAGTTTTTAAAATCCTCATTTGACTTTTGATTGCTCTGTAATAACCATAAAATGAGAGAGATACTTCATCCACAAATAAGTTCAACCAAGTCCTAGCTTGTTACCAATTCCTTCAACATTTTGATGGAAAAAAGCGTAAAAATTTTGTGTTCTTAAGGGATTACTTACCGGGTACCTCTTCCCATAAAAAATTTCCGGGTTTCACACCCACAACGCAGGCCCATTTGTGGACTTGAATGTATTTCTAGGTGGATCGTACTCCTTTACAAAAACTCCTTCCGGCCAAAAATCAGGACACAAACAACCCGTATCAAAATGTTTGTCAAGTATACATACCTTAAACTTGAATAGTTCACTATATTTGGTTTTTTTCAGTTTTCTCACTTTTGGAAACCTCTATTACCATCAACAGTAAACATAACCTACAATGTCATTCATCAACAGAAGTATCTGGTAGCACAACGGGATATAAAAACCCACTTAAATTTTTCAAAGCCTGACTTAAGCCCACCTCTCTGTGTATTGGAACCAATTATTACGGGCTTTAGTAAACTCTCCCATACGGGTTTCCCTTTTTAATTGACTAATCCAAATAATAGGCCTAGGTTCTTTTCCCTTCACACCCTTTTTCAGATTTGCTTTGGTCAAAAAAGATGAAGATTTTTTTTGTACGATAACAGTTTTCCAGGTTATTTCCATCTACTATCAATTCGTATCCACCTCCACTGTATCATTAATCAATCCAGACGAACAACTGAACACATCGATTTTCTGTAGTCGATTGTATATTCGATATCTCTCAAATCATTTTTACAGTCTATGTCTCCACCATGGAGTAAACAGTCTGGTCCCTGGTCTTCTTGTTCTGCAGTTTTACAATTCAGCTGTCTGTGTCGTTGAACGTTCGTAAGCCTGTGACAACAAAATTCACAGTTACTATCAACAACATTGGGTTTTTTTTTTTCTTACACACTACAGACGTCCTACATCCGGTCTATAATTTCTTAGAGTGCTGAGACCACGTCAACTGTAAAATTATTGGTACGTTTACCCCAATTTTAAACCTTTTTCCCCCCCATCAATTTTCTTATTCAAAATTACATTGATCGTCAACCACACCATCTGCACAATTTCAACCAGTTTACACACAGTTCGAATTTAGGCTTAATAATGCTATCAAAGTCACACGTGTTTGTTCAACCAGGTTTTTCTAACCTAAGTCCGCAAGGGAGAACACAAACCATCTACATTTATCCCCAAAGCTGTTTAATTAATTCATACTCACTCTCTGAAATACTAACACATCGATACAGTGAATATCAAAAAACCACACAAAAAACCTTTCACATTCCAACCGCACTATCATCATCCAAAACTAAGAAAAATCTTACAGCTCGGAACAAATTTGATCACCTCGCCATAACCAGCCGTTACATAAATAGGTCACAGTATAAGCACCAAAATACAGTTAAGCATTACACTTATAAACAATTTGCCTTTCAGGGTTGATAGTAATAATTTCATGTAATAACACTCTGTTATCTTGATTAAACTGATACAATTTACTTCGGACAAATATTCTGTAGCTAACTCACTTACATAGCCATTATAGATAGACAAACATGAGTTACTAATACTGAAACACTTCCTCCTATGACATCATTAAATTTTTCCAGATAACAAATGGCCATCGCTAATAAAGGGCGACAGCTACTGTTAATCTTGTGCATCACGAATTCTGATGACAACGAAACGTTGATATCATGAACTGTTTACACCTTTACAATTTGCCACTATGATCCCGCTTAAGACATCTCAAACACTAATTAGCTTCAAGCCGATCTATTAATTAGTAAAAAAAGAATCTACTCAATCAATATTTGTGGGCACGTGCAAAGTCACTAGTGCATTTAATCATAGATGACTATCAAACTAAAAATAAAATATATATTATAAAACATTAAGATGAAACTAGTTACAATACCTAGGCTTAATAAATAAAAACAAAAATTATGAAAATAATTTTCATGATTTCGTTCTTTCGTAACGGCAATTTGTCTAAGTGATAACATCACATTTATTCCTGGATAGTGAGTGTTTATATCAGGTTTGTAATGGAAAATATCGGAAGCGTTGTCCGAGTGTTAATGTTTATCACATAAAATTCTGTATTACTATAGTGAATTATAATCGATATAGTTCTTGTATCTGGCTTCCATTGATCCACTGTCATTTCATTCTGTTTAAATAAATGAAAACCATCAAATATTAAACTTGTGAGGAGTAAGTATCTATAACATATTAACGTTAAAAAAAATTAAACTTTACATGCCTCTGCCGTACGAGAAGTATACAACACCCCAAAATATGCCACCAAAATATAAAGAAGGTATAGAAATTTTAATTGCATAGAAAATCAAACTATTGAATCAGTATTACACAAGATTAGAGGGTATATGAATAAATAATACTCAGCAACACGAAGAAAAATGCATTTAAAAAAATCACTAAAAGATGAATTGTTAAGAATAATAAATATCCACGTGTACAAATTAGATAGACAACGGGGACGCACAAGACAATGAGTATTCTTGATTAGTTGCTCAAGCCGGATTAATAAAAACACGGGTGTCTCAGAAGTCAGGAATTGTTTTCATCCTTATTTCAATAAAAACCATCATAATTACGTAGAACTCGTTTGTTGTATTACATGCATTACAACAAACGAGTTCAACGTTAATGTATGTAAGCTTATCATATCTGAAGCTTACATGCCCGCAACATCAAATAGAGTAATTAAGACGGTTAGTTTTCTGTTTCGAGAGAGCGTATATTTGAGCTTTGAAAGCTCATTTGCTTTGACATATCTTAACAGCTGTATTAATGCCTTTTTCTTTTTCTTTCAGATTTTACATTTTCGATGAGGATATTTTTCGGTGAAAAAAAAAAAAAAAAAAAAAACACACACTTAGAAAAAAATCACTTCTCTAGGTACACACATAGTTTGCCATAGACAACATGACAAAACTACTTGAGACAGAGTATTTTAAGACGAGACGACCTTCACAAATAACAGAGCTATATAAATTGCTACTTTATATATTTCCAAAAAAACGAAGGTTTCCTATGAATGCGTAAGCTGTTCTTGAACAGTATATATATATCGATGATTGAACATGAAAACGATATAAAAGACAACATCTATTTGCTCACGCTTTTAGTAGGCCTTTTTAATTAATTCTCTTTTTAAAGTAATTGTTGCTGTTGGCCTTGATTGCATGTTGGTGGACTTCTCATTTTCGACAATTCGACTCGAAGCTTTGCAGTCCTGTCATTATAATTTTGTTACAGCAAGTTTCAATTCCAAACACTTTTAGCATGGGAACAAGTTAAACTCAAAATGCCTTTGATTCGGAGTGAACATAATATAATTAATTTATGGGTGATATTATTAATATAGGAACAAGTATTCATTAAATCATGATATACGGTTCATTAGACTTTGCAAGGACAGCCACGGTCATCGAAAACCTGTTTCTGAAACTTGACTATACATTTCCCAAACAAATACAATGATAGACTTATGTTCCACAATATTGATCTTCAATGTTACTTTTTTAAGCTGACCAGCTTTTAGTTTACTAAGTTTTCTTGTGTTGCTCGTGTTGTTCTATAAGTAGTTAATTTATTTGTCAAAGGCGGTGAAGTATTTAATTACCATATGTTTATGAAAAAAAAGGTCAGTGTAAAATATTTCAACATTCACGACGGCTGATTTATAAATCGGAGAAGAGTGGTATGGCAATGGCTACAAGTAACAAAGTTT
>NW_025782432.1:0-35197 GCF_021130785.1 Homalodisca vitripennis | reverse complement strand
ACTTAGAAAATCGAGTCAAGTAAACAAAATTATTTATTATACAAAAAGGACAATAGGTATTATTTATTAGATTATTCTATCTTCGATTTTTTCATGAACAAAAAATCTATCGATAAATTAACCCTTCTAAGTGGCCAAGCGCCGTCCTGAGACGGTCCGCTGTCACATTTAAGGCCGTTGCTCCTATCAACCGTCCAATTTATTTTTTAAGGACTAGTTATGAACTATGTCCGTATTCTCCATGAAAATTTTTCCTATACATGATCATATTAGGTTATTAGTGGTGTATTCATGTTACTAATGTTTGCTGGCTTAAATGATTCCGGACGGTTTTTCGTTTGACCTGGCGGGCAGGACGAGGGGAGAACCAGCATGTCTACTCATCTCGTCCACTGTTTTTGTTTTGACGACTTTGCGTGTACTGTTATCTGTCAGTATATTATTGTTTATCTCGTTGTTTTGTCGTGACCGGTAAATGGGTTTATGGGTAATTCGTTTGCTAATGGAACAAATGTTGGGGTTATGTGGACTGTTGGGATTATACCGACTACACCATGTATGAGGAACACAAACAAATTAAATTTTATAGAAAAAAAAAAAACAATTATAGAAACGAAAAAAGCAACTCTTCAATTACAGAACTTACAATGATTATTAATTGTTAATGGGTTTCCTGTGACGCCCAGAAAGCAGCAATATCGAAGGATGAGTGAGTCTAGTGTGAATTTCCGCCTCTACAAGCTGCAGCAACTGCCGGACCGCAACGCATATTTTGAATGTAGGCAACTAGTGTCATGATCTTGTAGAAAAAACGAATGGTCCCACTCTGTCGCTCCGTGGGTAAGATCCCCAAATTCTCAAGGTGTTCACCCATCCACTAATCTATTTTCACACAACACAGTAAAACACGGAGAGTACAACAAAGACGACGCACTCGACCAGGACACTTCAGGCACGAAAAGTACAAGAATGCGGCCGCACCAGACCTGAACGGGCAGGGCGAGTAATCTGTAAGTCACGTTGACTACCTACTAGATCGCTCGACTTTGACCTCTGATCTCTTGATGGATGAGGGAGGGGAGGGAGGGTTTGCGATAAATAAGACAATTCCGGTTTTATAATGTTACGAAAATATACTGTGCTATGACAAAAACTAAGCACTATTATAGCTATTATAGGCCTCTACACTACTGGAGAGGAAAAAGGGGACCAAGCCCCTTCTAGTGACTCCGGGTAAGTAAAAAAACCAGTTTATACATATATTTAGTATTTTTCACCATTTAACTTTTTTGTTCTTTGTTAAATAGAAAAGAAAATGTGATTAAGACAGGTAATTTGTTTAGAATAAAATTGTTTTTTTTGTATATTTTCCTGTGAATTTGACATTTATTTTGTAGCTCCAGTAGTTTCATACAAAAGTTGACCGGAACGGACAGTAGAACTTAAAAAAATTATATTTTTTCAAAAAAATTTTTTTTGGACACATCTACAATGATATTAATCTGAATAATAATGATTAAGGCACCAAATATTATATTTATTCTTTATTCTATAGTTCATAAGGAAAATAAAAAATATATAATGTTTACTAGGTTTTCACTTTAGATTATCTTGATGTTTCTAAAAATAAAGTTTAACGAGTCACGGCAATTTACCCAAAAACGGGCCTCTGCCCTTGCCACTGAGGAACCACAAATGGACCGCCCACTCTAGAGGGTTAATTTATGCGGGACGGTAGATTCCTCTGCAGATTCAAATTTCGAATCCCATTCATTCAATTCTTTTTTATCTGAATCAGAATCTCCGTTTTTGAAAGATTCAGTGGGATTTGAGATTCAGCTTTTGGGACCCAGCTCCACTAGCGTTATAGACGACAGCATGAGATTAATAGCATTATCTGAATCATCACTCTTGGTGATGATGGATTTAGTTGCTATGGGGGAGGGATCTGGATATTTTTTTTTATTCATACCTTTGGTTTTTATTGAAAGAGCATTCATCTACAATAGAATGAGAGTAAGATGATATGAGAAAAGAAAAGAAATAATGAGATAAGATGCCTGAGCAGGGACTTTCCAATTAAGGAAGAGCTACACAAGAAACTCTTTTTTAAATTTCAACATTTCTCACTTTTGTAATCTATCTGTTTATCCCAAGAAGAAATCTTCCATGCATCAGAAACGGATACAAAGGTTTACATCCACAAAACACTCTTTATACCATCTAACTTCCATCTCAGGAGGCCACTTTAAGTGATGGGGTTCATCAATCTAGAATACCTGCGCAGAGAACCTCCACAGCACTTCAAGAGAATGCTAAATAAAATAGCTGGTAGTAAAACCTGACTAATTCGAAATAAACGAGCAGTTACCCACCTAACGAAGATGTTTATGTTAATAATATATTAAATATTTTTCATATTCAACTGATGCAATTTTTTGAGGATCATGTCTTATTATCTATTTTCAAGGACAAAAACTGGGTTATATCCTCGAGTGTTTTTGTGGATAACGTGTTCCCACATTTGTGGTATACGTAACTCAGCACAGAATCTCCATTTCACCACTCAATGTCAATAATACAACAGGTCATTTGCCAGTACTTTTGGAAATGGGTTTTTAACATTATTTTGCTTTATTCAAGGCATCGTTTCCGTTATTAAAAACAGCTTCCTAACTGTTATTGGGCTTCTGAAATTATGGTTGAATTTTACAACTCTAAGAAAACACACTAGCTAATTGCCTACGAAGTTTTGGAACATTGTAATGTATTGGCCTCTCGGTTCTAAAACGGTTAAAAATTTAACTTAACACACCCTTTTGCAACACCCACTAATAAAAATTAATTGATTTCCCTTATAATGCCCAAGACCAAGACATTCTATAAAATATATTTTTCTTTAAGTTCAAATCTAATGTTTTTATTACAAATATATCTATAAGCAAAGTAAAACACACAAAAATTATTAACCAGGAAATTTACAGTTAAAATTAGCATATTTACCTGATATGAATCTAAAAATAACAAATTTATTATACTGTGAATTTTAATGCTAAAATTAAAAAATTTCTTGGTTAGCACAAACTAATAAAACTGTTATAAATTATAAAAAAACTACCTTGTGATTTATTAGCAATTCCTTATCTAAGGTTTCCACAGACAATGGTGATCAGTCATATTATCTTACTATTTGGGCAGATATTGGATATATTTGGTTATGGCTCTGTTTAGGAACAGAACAGGACAAGCAGGTGGGTGGTGCTAGACAAGGGTGCCCCCCCTCCACTCGCCAGGGGAGTGAAGTGTCGTCTTTAATAAATACCTTCCTTATCAACTGTGACTGAAGCACCAAGAGCATGGTTACCTACCATTTAGAAGGTCATTTGTGAACTAAAAAAAAACTCTTCCAAGAGGACACAATGGTGGTAATACGGGATATACTCGTGTTTGGCGTTTCGGTCAAAGTCTACAGCGTAGGAAGGGTTAAATCACAAAAACACGTGTTTGACATTACCTATGACACAACAAGTCTCCACTCTGTACTTGTCTATCTCAGAAGCATGATGAGCTAGGTACGCAAGCTCCACTTTCATTTCTCTCACGTAGAGCAAATTCGAGAAGGTGTCCAAGTTGTTCCAATCGGAGTGGATCCAGCTTCCGCAGTTCATGAAATGTTGAAATGGCCTTGACTACATCTGGAATCAGAAGTCTCTTTTTACATTTAGTACCCACATTAGTGAAATAAATCGGTAATGAATTACTTATCCACTTAGCGAGATACTCGATATTTCCTCTTCTTTTAATCAATTAATTATAAACTGACTTTTGGTTTTATATTCTCAAAATTCAGTTTTATTTTCGGAGAATTTATAACTCAGTTGTTTTAGCAGGGGGAAACTTACTAACAAGTGTAAAACTATATTTTGAGATCAACTGAACCTGATGAATGAAAATGCTACTAAATTGATAACCTCATGACTACATTAAACATTCCTGAATGTTTAAAAAATTTACAGCATGAGCTAAAATGTATTTAAAATGCCAACTGAAATAGTCCTTCTGGCTCCGTATGAAGAAGTAGGTGAAGGTTGGTGAAAACTTAAATATTATTAATTTATTCTCATGGTATTTACAAGTACTAAAATCAGTTTTTTCCAAATTTGGGACAGTTATTCCAGAGGAAAGCATTCTCAATCACCAAGACCGAAAAATACTCAACAACTGCAGTCAAACATGAAGGTTATACTGACTGAGTTCTTTAAATTTAATGGCATAGTGCATCACGAATTCTTGCCACAAAGTCAAACGCTCAAGAAGGAGTACTACCACACCGTTTGCATCATGAAAACAATGTAATCTAGACGAAGAGGTGCACTAAGCAAAAGGCATGAGCAGAACTCAACACGCAAATGAATCAAACCTTCCAACCATAACTATGTTATATGTAGAAAACTCGGTTGCCTCCACCCCTGATTTGGGATCGTGTCTGAAACATCGTAGTGTACTCAATTTTGCACCTGATGGGACGAGAACACCTCTTCATCTAGATTACATTTTTTTGTAGTCTAGTGTCTTTGATGTCGAAATGATGCAAAGAGTTTGTTTTGAGCTCCATCATCACCAACCTGTCTGGATCTCGTCCGTCACTTTGACTCCAAATTGCAGGAGTAGAATACTGACTTACCTCGCTTGTTGTGGTAAGCTATTGCAGTCTGGGCCAAAGTAAGTAGTTGCTCTGGCCAAAACCCTGACTCTGCAACTGACCGTAGATATCTAACGCTTCGTCGTTCAGCTGCTGTTCCAAGTACGTGTGGGCGAGGAAGAACTGCTTGATCCAGTGATCTGGTAGCAGCAGAGACCTCAACTGGAACACGAGAACAACACATTAAGTGTACTCTTCATTACCATTAATTATTGCATTACAAAAATGAACAAGGTTTCTTTTAATTTTAATTTTTATTACTATAAATGATATACAGTTTCTTGGAACTACTTAAGAAAATAGTGATGAATTGGAGACATTAACCCTTTGCACGCCACTAATAAATCTATTAACTCTCCTATAATGCCAAGACAAGTAAAAATTTTTGTTTTTTTAAGTTCAAAGCTAATTATTATTATACCTACAAAATTATAAAAGATAAAAGAAAAAAAGTATAAAACATTGCATTTTACTTAAAATTAACATATTTATTTATAAAAATAAAAAAGATTTATTTACAACTGTTAAATTTCATGTAAATTTCAATTTCATTATAAAATGAAATTGATCTGAAGAAGTTTAATTACATTTTACTATAAAACAAGATAAATATTTCAAACTAATCACAGAGAAAGCAGTAATACACATCACGGTTATGTTTGGTTATGGCCTTGTAGGACACGCAGAAAAAAACTGATGATTAGGCGGTCGGAGTTAAACAAGGGGCCCTCCCGTCTCCCTGCTTGCAGAGTGAAGGTCGTTTATAAATACTTTCTTTGGGAACCGCGATAAGCACGAAGTGTGCACAGGGCATTTCCAAAGGCCTTCAGTTAACTAAAACACCAAAAGAGGACATAATATATAATATCGAATGTAACTGTAATTGGAGCTTTTGTTATGACAAAAACGCCAATGGCGTTCCATACCATACTAATGGTATGGCGTTCTAATATATCCGTCTAAGGCGTGGGAAGGGTTAAGAGAAATGAAGGTTATCATCCAATTACCAATCTAATAATATGTTTTAACTCCCTTTTCTAATTTACTATGCAAATACTGAGTTTAGCTTACATTTCAATTTCCGCTAGTGCAGTGTCTGAAAATCTGTCACTGGTACAGATGGACTCCTGAAATGTGGAGTACACGTCTGTCTGAAAAGATCCATGAATAGCTGGCAACAAAGACACTCAAATCGTTTTTGTCATCAGAGACTCCCTAGACTATAAAGGAGTTCTGTCTAGTTACCCAGCTATCTGGTGTAATCCAGATGAAGAGGTATTTCTCATTGTCTCATCAGGTACACATTGGAGTGTATTATGATTATGTTTTTAGACACAACTCAAAAGCACGGGGTGGGAACAACAAAGAGTCAACCCTATACAGTTGGAGGAATTTTGCTGTGCTCGTAAGGCCCAATTACTACCCTTTTAACAAATAAAACGCTACCTGTTTTGTGGCGGGTTGCGTTTACGTTGCTAGCCCGCTGAGATGAAAGGCGCAACAATCTCTTTTAACGACTCACGATTTTGATTTGCAGATTTAGTATTGAACATATACGTTATTTTCAAAAACACGTTATAAACAACACTATAACACAACTGAAAAACAAGGATAAGTCCTATTATTGCTGTTATTTATTTGGTATTCTCTTTTTATTTAATTCTACCACAATCAGCACTGTCACAAAAGACCTGATTTTAGCGAGTGTGATGAGTTATTTGGGCCAATACGATTCCTAAAAGGAGGGTTTTACCCATGAGTCACAGGAAAGTTTTCGGGATGCAGTGCATAATGCTATCCCGCCACCCCTCCCGCATATCAGTCAAGGTCACGTGCGCAGCTTGAAGTCCTTGAACTGTAACTGTGTCAGATTTCAGACACTCACACTAAACGGAAGGTGAAATTGAGGCTAAACTCAACATTCACATTCAATCAAACCTTCCCACCATAGCTACATTGTGTTTTAAAATATGGATAACTTATTTATATTTGGATTTTTCAACAATTTAGAAGAAAATGCACTCAGTGAAGCTTTATGATCTAATTCCTTGTCTTTTTTTTCTACAGACTATGAGCTAGATCTCTCAGTGTAGATTCAGATTCTTTATCTGTCATTAGATAACAATTCTGTTACAATAGACTTCATCAACATAAAACCAATATAAATAGTAGATTAAACATAAATCAAAGTAAATAAAAGTAGCATTACATTTGACAAAATACAATACAATTACATGTTCTAATGTAGTTTGGTATTGCTTCTGGAATAATAACTACTTAGTCAAGAAGCTTCTTAAGCTTAAGATGTTGGATTTTGATATGAAATGAATTTCGCTTTCTCTAGTGTCTTATTACACTTTATGTAATCACTTAAGAACTAATGTACAGAGTAGCCATTTACCACTTTCACTGCTGACAATGTCATTTGAAGTCGCACATAGAATTCTATAGACTGCTGACAACGTCTTTTGGCGGTGCCAACTTTTACAGTAATATGAATTTTAAAATATTTTGATTTTGGCATAGTCATTTGCTATTTCCATGTTTTTTATTTGTTACTCTATGGATTACGTTCTATGAAATGTTTGTTGGCAGTCATGTAGAATATCGGAAAAATAGTGGTTTATTTACAAACGCATCATTGCCTTGTGTAGCGGCGGCCGTTTGTTGTCGTCCTGGTAATTCGTCGACTACATTGTTATTATTTTGCTTGCTATTACTTTAGTTTACAACAATTGTTTTGTGAATAAATACAATAAATCGTGACAGTATTGAAGACAATCAAGTGCTAGAAGAGTTTACTCTGATTTTCAAGTGACAGTGAAAGTAATGATTTATTCCAAGGTGGACACAGATAATGATCCTGATTTTATAACCGATGGACTTCTTAGAGAGCAAGTAGTTTGTTGACGTTGTTTTTTTTTCTTTTTACTCAAATAACAAATGTAAGCAAAATAGTCTAGGGGGGGTCTAGGAGACGGGCTGACCTTAGTTCGGGTCAATCCCAAATGAACTGGGAAAGTACCTCTCCAGGGGCGGCACCGCCAAGGTGTCGCTCAAGGACCGAAGGGGGATCCGAATCCAACTCCATCTAACCAATGGTTGGGCCCGGATAAACGCTATTTAGCGTCCTGCTTGAGGTGGCCCTGCTGTCAACAAAACCCCAGGATCTTAGGGTAGTGTCTCGAGTGTGCACTCTGCGCGGTGACGGCCCTCGGCGCCGCGCAGTAGTGGTGCCAGTCCGGGTCCGCCTGGAATCGCACCACACACAAAAACTTGTTTTTGACTGAGGGCACCCCAATCCCACGGTGTGAAGCGACCCGTGCCTAAGGGGATGCATGGCGCAGGGGTTTGTGCGTCGTTAAACGGAGCCCTTGGGGGTTGGGCGCCCCCCCAAGCGTAAATAGCCTTACCTGGTCATGCGGGGGGCTCTGGCTGGGTGGACTGTTTATTTCCTCGGTACTCGTGGGACCTTTTATGGAGTCTTTTAAAAATAACCAAAAAAACACCAACAGATTTAGATCTGGAAGAACTGCAAACGGGCAGTTGCATCCGGCACCCAGGCCTTGGACGTATCTGCCTGTTCTTCTAGCGCTACCACCATCGACGACGATGTAGTACTCGATGATGCTAGCGGAAGGGTTGAGTCCATGGACACCTGGCTTCCGGACAGTCCAATGGAGGAGGCAAACGGGCAAGAGGTCGGCCAATGAAAGAAGAAAGATGAAAAGACAGAGGGAGGCAGCACCGGAGGCAACTGCAGGTGCGGTCTCTACTCCTATTGGGAAAGAGAGGGCGCGCTCGGGCGGTTTCTTCGGCGGAAAAAAAACCCCTGCCGAAGAGGCGCCCGACCGCACCTCCTGAGCAAGCAGCGCATGCGACGAGTACCAATCCCTCAACGGAGGAGGGGTTGGAGAAGAAACATTCAAGGGAAGTTCTGACGGGACATAAGCTAGTCTTGGTCCCTGCTAACTTTCCTGAGAGGCGCCTCTCAGAGGAGGAGGCTATGGAACTTCGGGGGCGCATTCTCGACGAGGTACTCTCAGCAGAGGGTGTGTGCCTGCAGTTCAAAAGGTGTTTTCCCCGAAAGGGGGCTCTCGTCATGCTCTGTGGCAATGACGAGACCAGGGATTGGCTGCGAGGTCTGGCTCCGGGGCTGGGGATCAGTGGCCCTGGGGGAATAGGGGGTGATCTGTGGGGACTACAAAGACCTCATAAGATCTACCAAGGTCTTCCTAAGGGTCGATGGTTCCCATGGCCGGGAAGGACTCTGCGACCATTCTCAAGGCCATTAACAAACAGAATGCCTGGGATCTCTGTGTCGGACTGGAGGGTTGTTGGAGATGTCCACACGGGAGATTCCAGAACTCTTGTAATTTTAATAGATGAACAGTCTTCAACCACTCTTTAAGGGGAGGGGCTGGAGGGTGTTCATTGGTGTGGAGCAGGTCCAGCTGAAGGGCGCGGTGCGGGGTGGGCGCGGTTGATCATGGGGATCAAGGTTCTTCAGATCAACCTGCAGCACAATAAGGCTGCCTCGGCTGTATTCTGCAGACGCTTCCTGTCGGAAGATTTTTCACGTGGCTCTGATACAGGAACCTTGGATCAGCAAGGGAAAAATATCAGGGCTTTCAATGACAGGGGTGAAAATATTTAGTGCCCAGGTTGAAAATGGCCCAGGACATGTATTGTTGTAAGCAACAAGGTGGACAGCATTCCTGTTCTGGAATTTTGTTGCAGGGATCTCGCCACAGTCAGGTTGATGGTGGCTGGTACTGGACGAGCCCTGCTAGTTGCATCATCATATCTACCGTATGATGATGCGGAGTCCACGCCCTCCAGGGAACTGGCTGCCTTGGTGGACCATGTTGGGAGGAGTGGAGCGGAACTGGTGGTGGGATGCGACGCCAACTCGCACAACGAGGCGTGGGGCAGCACCAACACTAATAACAGAGGTAAGTTACTTCTAGAATACATAATGTCCCGTAGTCTAATGATCGCAAATGTGGGAAATGTGCCCACGTTTCGCACGAGGACAAGAAGGGAGGTGCTAGATGTGACCATGATGTCGGAGGGTATGGCTGGTCGGGATGCATGGCTGGCATGTGTCTGACGAAGCCTTCCCTCTCTGATCATGCTCACATCTGTTTTAAGATCGGTGAACAGATTGCTGGAAAAAGTTCAGTATAGGAATCCGAGGAACACAAACTGGGTATCCTACAAGGAAAACCTCAGGGCACGGCCTGGATTCTGATTTCCACTAATGGGAAACGGATTCACAGCGCGGCGCAGCTTGACGAATCTGCTGACGGTCTAACTTCTGCGATTGTCGGCTCCTTCGATCTCAGCTGCCCGATTATAAACAAAAACAGATCTAAGGTAGCCTGGTGGAGCTCTGAATTGGCCTCTTTGAGGAAGAGGGTCAGGGCTCTATTCAGGAGAGCCAAAACTTGGGGTACTTGGGACACCTACCACGAGGCTCTTGCACTGTACAACCGCAAGGTTCGTACGGCTTAAGAGGTTAAGCCTGGAAGAAGCTCTGCACCGATATTGACAGTGTGCAGGGCAGTGCAAGGCTGCAAAAGCTATTGGCAAAGAATCCCATCTCGCCGCTTGGTAGTCTCAAGGACGATCAAGGTGTTTACCATTACTGAGCCGGAAGGAGTTCTGAAAGTCATGATGGGAACACACTTCCTGGACTGTATTGTTCATGAGGGTGAACAACCACCCGAAAGTGAGGGGAGACATGCGGGTCGCGCCACTCATTCGCAGTGGAGTCTGGCGCACCGTATTGTTACCTTCAGTAGGATTGAGTGGGCTATTAACTCATTCAGCTCCTTACAAGGCTCCTGGGGGCGACGGGGTGAGACCGGTTTGCTTGCAGCGGGGATTGGACATTCTCCTTCCACAGCTGTGCAGACTGTTCAGAGCCTCCGTGGCCTCTCAGGTACATCCCACTACCCTGGAGAGTGTCCAGAGTGGTGTTCATACCGAAGCAGGCAGGGGAGGGCGGGCATGGATCGGCCGAAGTCTTTCAGGCCGATATGCCTGTCCTCCTTCCTTCTCAAAAACCATGGAGAAAATGGTTGCCAGGTTTGTTTGGGAGGGAGCTCTTCTGGAGCGACCTTTGCATCCTAACCAGCATGCCTACACTCCAGGAAAGTCATGCGACTCGGCCCTGCATCAATTGGTATGCAGGATTGAGACGCTGGCCGGCAAAAAGAGGTAGCCATAGGAGTCTTTTTAGACATTGAAGGTGCCTTTGATAATACAGCCACTCAGGTGATTATCAATGCGGTCTCGGGACGTGGCGTTGATGGTCAGGTGTGTGACTGGATAGGGGCCTTGCTCACGGACAGGGTTGTTGTTTCAAACCCTCATGGGAGCAAGTGTTAGTGCAAAGGCTACGAGGGGCTGTCCGCAGGGCGGCGTTCTCTCTCCTCTTCTGTGGAACCTGGTTGTGGATGACCTGCTGAATTCTTTGAATAGCAGCGGTGTCTTTGCACAAGGGTACGCAGATGATATTGTGATTCTTGTGAGTGGCAAGTTCAACACAACAATCACGGAATTGACCAATGCTGCTCTGAACATGGTGGGGAAACTGGTGTGATATAAGGTTGGCCTCACCGTCAACCCCACCAAGGCTGCCGTGGTTGCCTTTACCAGGATGGCGACAGATGGAGGGCATTGGTCCTTTTCTATTTAAAGGCTCACCCGTTGAGCTGAAGCCTGAGGTCAAGTACCTGGGCGTGATCCTAGATAGGGTTCTAAAACTGGGGACCTCATCTAGAAAGGGTCATTGCCAGGGGTAAGTGGTCTCTAATGCAATGCAGACGTGTGATAGGTGGGCCCTGGGGACTGAAGCCGAGGCTCTTGTACTGGCTTTATGTTTCCGTGGTCAGACCTGCACTAATGTACGGAGCTGTCGTATGGTGGCCAAAAATGGAAGCCAAAACGGTGGTAGCACGTTTGGCAGGTATCCAAAGGATGGCCTGCCTCGCTATCACAGGGGCCTTTCCTAGTGCGCCAGGCGCGGCTCTGGACTGTTGTCTTAATCTCGCCCCCCTGGACATTGTTCATTCGAGCTATGGCCAGGAAGAGTGCCTACTGTCTGCAGCAGACGGGATTCTGGTCGGGCTGCAGCGGTTGGGCACTGCAGAATTAGGCACTCTGATACAGGAGGATGTTTTGCATATGATCTCTGATCAGATGCCACAAAAGTTTTCCTTTGACAAACCCTTTAGGATTATTTTGCCCTCAAGGGATGATTGGTCAGAGGGGAAGCAACCTCTTCCACCAGCGGAGCTCGAATGGTACACAGACGGCTCTAAAACAAAAAAGCGGCACAGGTGCTGGAATTCTGGAGTGAGACCATGTAGGGAGCTGGTGGTTCCTATGGGTCCGTATCCGACCAGTCTTTCAAGCGGAGGTCGCAGCCATTATGGAATGTGCTCGTGAGAATCTTCGTCTGCGATATAGGGGCAAGACGATTAACATTTTTCACGGACAGTCAGGCAGCGCTATATATATATATATATATATATCGTATGGGGGACAAAGGCAGCTATCCATAAAATAAATAAATTAAAAATTACAATTATTAAAAAGTACGTAAGAACAAAGTTCTTGAGTCATAAATTTAAAAATAATATTAAAATCTCCCGTCACAAAGCTAAATCCAAATTACTGAGCCAGTTTAGAGACCCATCCTCTAAACCACTCAGACCAGCCAGACCACCAGAAAACAATCGCAAAGGGCAGTCGTTTACAATGTGCTCAATTGTCTGAGAGTTTGCGCCACAATCACACGTCTGGGGGGTGAAGTTGTTCGCGTCCGTAGCTTGCTACACGTGCTCCCTGGGTAACGCTTAAACGAACAGCAATTTTTGGTAGCTGGACCGTCACTCTTGTGATCTCCCAGTTATGGCAGCTATCGAAGTCAGGCAGCGCTGATGGCGCTGGATTCTTGCGCAATCAAATCCAAACTGGTTTGGGATTGCTATCAGACCGTTTCCTCCCTTGCCAGAATCAACAATGTAACCGTTTGTTGGGTTCCTGGTCATAAGGGGATTTCTGGGAACGGAAAGAGCTGATGCCCTGGCCAACCAGGGCTCAGCAACAATTATGACGGGCCCTCAAACCATTCTGCGGTGTTCCAAGGTGTGAATTCCTCTAGGGTTGTCTCGAAATGGATTCGCGCGGGAGCATGGGAGAAGGTGGAGGTTGCATCCGGGTTTGAGAGTGAGTAGAATGGTATTACAGTCACCTTCCTCCAAGGTGGCCTCGGACCTTCTCTCATTAAAACAGATCAATGTCTTCCAAGGTCATTGGTCTCATTACGGGGCATGGTCACCTGAAGGAAGCATCTACCACAGAGTTGGTATCCTTCAGGAGGATCCGCTCTGTGGAAGGTTGTAATGAGCAGGAGGAGACTGCTGAGCACCTGCTCTTTGATTGCCCAGCAATAGCAAGAGAGCGGTATGCCATCTTTGGTAGCTTGAACAGGGGTGGCGAGTTTTCCCAGGAGGACTTGATAGGTTGTTTTCGGCGGTTTGTTGAACTGCTGAAGTTGTAGACTGGTAGTCCTCATGGTGTTTTCGGGGTGTGCGCAAAAGGCCCTTGAGGCTTAAGTGCATGGCAGTAGGCCCGCCCCAAGGAAGAAAAAAAAAAAAAAAAAAAAAAAGCAAAATAGTAATAACTTTGATTATGTTCTTTGATAAATAAAAAACAATCAGGCAAGGCTGCAAGAAGAGACACTTCCTATCAGTGTAGCGATATCAAAATTGCAATGAACCATTTTTCAAGACTTTCCACATTGAAAAAATATTTAAAAAATAAGTGGATTTCAATTGTAAATATTTCTAGCTATAGTGAAAGTAATGTCAATGCTCAATACAGCAAATAATAATAAGAAATATATTTATGTTATAGAACTAGTACATGATGATGATTTTTGGTCAACTTTTTATTTTTTTTTCAAAAACCTTGTGTTTCTTAGTTTAAAAAAAGAGACTTCTTGTTTGAAAATATTTATGCATGAGCATTTGTGTAGAAAGAGGAAAGAACCCAGCTTTAAAAAAAATGTAATTCTCATGGTTTTCTTATAATTGTTTAAAGAAACACTAAAACGGGTGGGAGTGTAAGAAAGTTGTAAGAAGACAGGAGGCGGCAGTGAATGTATCAACAAACAATTGCACATTTTTGGTAGGAAAAGTAAAGTCTGGCTGGACAAGTAAGGATAAACTAACCTTGGCTCTGTCAGGTATAAGTGTGGCCAGCTCTATCCAAGCACCCCAATGTAACGGCTCCTTGTGGATGGCCTCCACCAACACCTGTATCGCTTCATTGTGCAGGTCCCGCCGCTTGAGAACCACTCCGTACAAGTACAGCATGTAACAGTCGAGTTTCCAGATCAAGTAGTCGGTCCGTAGGTCCACACAGAGACTCTGCAGCTTGGAGTTCACTCTCGGGTCTGGCCAGTCGTCGGTCATGTCCCTCCACCTTCTTCTTCTCCAGTGACAGATACTTCGAGTACAAGTGGAGGAAATCGACCATACCGGGTGTCGTACTCTTCTCCGTGTGATAAGTACATCTGGACAATAAAAACAGAGGTCCAAATAGAAAAAATGCAATACGTTTAATCCTCCAGGACGTTTTTAACTGAGCGTTGGAGAATGCGTTTTAACGTACCTGAAAAAACCTTAATTGATATTGATGGAAACTTTATGAGTTAAGATATCAAAATCAATAGTCATTAGTAGAGACACTGAGAAAAAAGTATGAAATCTGATGTAATGTATCAGCTGTTCTGACTACCACTACCCAGTCAATCCAGTTGTTTTTGTTTCAACCAAAACAAAATGGAGTCATCTTTTTTATAAAAATTAAATTCTTTAATGAGTTACCATTACACGCTAGGTCTGTATCTTTAGTCAAATTTAAAAACCGTTTTAAAGTGCTGGTTAAAAGTTAATATATTTTATTGTATGAATTAATTCTTAAATTGTGATAAATTTTGTCTCTCAATGTATTTATTTATTCAGTTCTGCTATTGTTGGGTTTATAAAATTTTATCCCACGTTTAAATATGTTAATAGTCATTTAATTATTATTGGTAACTTATATAGAAGTGTTAGTTGTTTGGTTCTTGTTGTTATTAATTATATAGATCTTATATTTACTGGTACACTGGATTAAGTAGGTAGAATCTGAATTGTTTAATTTTAGTTTGTTTATAATATTTCAATAACTTGACAAAGTCCATTGCAATGTTGAATGTGTTTAAAGACCAATAAAGATCTTGAATCTTGTTTGCATGAGTGCGAAGCTAATGTTAACATGTTGTTTTGTGATGTTTATAGAACTTCAGAGTGTACCGATAATATTGATTTTTTTCATTACTGTGCTGCGTAAATGGTACATACATTTCGTTTTATTCGCATACATTTCAGCTTTTTGTAATAGTTGAAAATAAGTCTACTGCAAAACCTACAATTTGCAACTTTTGAAAGTTTGTTATTACATTAACGTTATGATATTACTGCCTTCTTTTAGCAAGTATAATTTAGTGTTAAAATACCACATATTCCTCATAGTAAGAAATAGTACGTCTAGTGAAAATCATCAGACTACTTGACATGACGATGACAGTGATGATGATTAGGTTGCGACAGAGCTAGATTTTGCCTATGTGGAATGTGAATAAACCAATTTTTGTGATAGTGGGTTTGAGGATATTAATATGGTTAGATAATACAGAAGTTGAGGACTTTTGTAAACTTGAAGGAAGGACTATGCCAGTACTAAGTAAATAGACCTAGACAAATGGCAACTTCAGACATGATTTGGGAAACTAGGAACACTTACAATGGTATAAGAGAAAGTTTGGAATGTGACAGTGACCCCAAAATATAAACAAAAAGCATCATAGATACTTGTTATTCTTTTAGCAGACCTAATTGTGAGTGAAACAAATAAATATGCTGAACAAGAAATGGCTGAGAAAGGAACGATTTTTCCTTGTTTCTTGATTATGGATGTTAAGTTAAAGAATATCTTATTTTAACAGGCAAAGTTAGGGCTCCTCTCTAACAATTAACCTTGGGACCAACGGCTTAAAGGTGAACTTCAGAACCACCACCAATGGCCGGGTAGGCGGGCTGCTTGCAAGGACAGAATCGCTCGGCAGTTGCCCATCCGAGCAATAGTCACGCTCGACATTCCTTGATTCGGTTATCTTGCGATAACCGTCGCACCAAGTACACTGTGCCAATTGCAGTCAATATACAAATGATGAAGTTTAATATACAGTTGCTATGTACATAATAATGGGCATTGAAGTAAAACCTACAGTGAGATTCTATTTTCTAAAAAAGTTTTTCTCATCTATAACGTCGAGTGGTATGTGTGGCAGACTTCAACTGCTTTCCAAAATTTTGCATAACTCAGCTGATCATAGATAAGGACATGGACAAAATGTACAGACAAATTTTCCCAGTAAATACCAAACCTGACAAATAAAATTTCCAGAGACTTACCAACCTTCACAAAATATTACGATTAATGACTTGTTGTTATGGAAGGATAGATTGTTATTGATATGGTACAACCCGCTGAGGGTTGCGAAGTTTGCAGCAGATGCTTTTAAGCTTTGTGGATCATTAAATGGCTACATATGAAACTTTATTTTATACCACAGTTTAATGATACAGCGATTCCACTGTTTGCCATTATACATTCATTATAAGAAAGTCTACATCAAATTTAAATTATAAAATATTAATAGACGATTGTACTTTTGACAATTCATTAGCACTGAAATCGAAGTTTCTGTAGTAAAAACATTTATAGATTTGAGACGAGAGAATTCTTGTTTATAACGCATTTTTAATCTTTAATCCTATATTAAAACAGAGTCTCACATGCACGCTAAGCAGCTAAATAGAGACTAAGTATTTGAAAAAACAAATTAAATTTGGATCAAAACCAAATAAAATTCAATTCTACTTACATTTCCAAATAAAACTATAAACCGCTAAACTCGTTTATAAAATTATCCTCACCTGTCATATTCTCTTACATCGAAGTAGTAACTCTTAGCCAGAAAATAAGTGTCGTACTCATTTCCAAAAACTGCAGGATCTGTATGAACTCTTTCAGCAGGGTCAATCTCAACATCTTTTAGTGAAAAATTAAGTTCTGACAACCTGAAAACAAATTTCTTTATTAATTCAATCTTTGAATTATTTGAAACAAATAACAATAAAATTTCTGTTACACACCTTCAACTGTACAAGGTTCACCCTAAATTATAACAATGTTTGTTGTTTATTTGAGAAAAACAGGCTTTCTCTTCAGCACTTAAGATGGACTAAAACAAATTTTTTATGGACAAATTTTGTTTTAATTTTATTATTCTTTATTTAGTTTTGTACAAGAATAATGCAAGAAACGTTTTTTTTCAAACATATTTTGGCATGTTATAGACCATTTTGTTAAGTTCTGCATGCTTTGATTTCAGGATTCTATGTGATCATCGTACTAAACGAATGTTTCCATGTTTTCAGGAAGAAAATTTAATGCATCTAAAGATCCACAAGAAATAAAGATGAAACATTTTTTGGATCATTAAGACACTAGTGTCCAATTATTCTTGTATTTTGAACTCATTTTTATAATTAAGTTTTATAAAAAAATATTTTTTAGAACATTATAGGCCTATTCATACTAAAATAAAATCCTATATGTTTTTATATCCTGTAAATGATGCTATTAATTTGAAACTGCATTAATTTCCAAAGGATCTTAGTACCTTAAATTTGACTCCAAAAACATTAAAGTTAGATGAGGAGGCTTTTTAATATTAAAAATATATGTTTTTAATATTTTTACAAATTTTGTTGCCAAACAAAAACTTTTAAAAAGGCCAGCATTTTTTTCTCTTAATTAGCACCTTAAAAAACAAAAAAGAATATAAATATTATTGCTAGATCTTACAAAAAAGTACCTAATCTAGTGCTGATCTTCTTCAAAGCTTCATATCATTTTATTGCACATTTTGATGAGGGGGAGGGGGTTGTTGCTCACGTCCTTAAGTTATATGTACTCCCTAGGAGGTGATAATCAAACAATGATGGTGGCTGACTCTCAATGGCAGCTATGTCAGATGCCATACAAAATAAAAATGGCCATTTTCTGGGCTAAACTAAGTTTTAAGATATAGGTTCAATTTTACATATTCTACATTTTATTAGCAAAACTCCTCTTAAAAATAAGGCTTATATCCTTACAGTATTTTAAGAACCACATTGCAAAAGGCAATATTTCAGAATACAAACTTGTAGAAGCAGTCTGTCACGGGTTGTAGGGTATGGCAACATATCTTAAACAGGATATATATATGACATACAGTACTGGTGGTCCATAAAAGCTGTCTGTGATGGTGATAATTTGTATTGGCGGTGAAGGTGTCTGAAACAATCATGGTGAATGTTTACATCCAGTGACCAGACACAGTTTTGCCTAATTTTAACAACCCTGTCCTTTACGTTGGGGGTTTCAATATCCATCACAGCCAATAGGATCATCAAGCAGATGAAGAAAACACAGCAGGGACTTGATCTCGTAGGTTGAAAATAATACCTTCTTCCTAGTGTATGACGCTAAAGATGGCCATACATTTTATACAGCCTGGTGGTGCCGTGATAACTCTTCAGACGTTGCTTTTGTGACCGATCCTGACAGTTTGTAGAAGAGTTCTTGGGTCTTTCCACTCTTTCAGCAAAGACCTATTAACATCAGCTGGAATTTGAATTCCCAAGACCAAGGTGGCAACAAAGGCTGAGTATCTGATTCATTCCTCCAGAAATGGGAATCTACGAGTGGTTCACAAGCCTTGTTATATCTGTTGCAAAGCTCTACGTTCCACATATCCCTTCATTTGGAAGTAAGGTTGTTTTTTCACCCTTTATATGCATTCAGTCGGAAGTAAGTCGTTTTAGCCTACTACTGTTATTAGACTGGATGGAGAGATCCAAAGACGAGAATAAATAAAAAAAGGTTAAAATAAATCAAATTTTTAAAAAATGCTCCTTTCTAAAACAATATATGCTCTTTTCTAAAAAAAAAATTAATTTTAGCCTTGGATAATGTAGGAATTCAACCTCTCAAAATTACAAGTAATTTCTTTTAAAAAAGAGAATATGATTTAAAAAAAATTGGGTACTTTGGGATTATACCGACCACACCAGTATGAAGAACACAAAAATAGAAATTTATAGAAACAAACATGATAGAACGAAAAAACAACTCTTCAATTACAAAATTACAAACTTACAAGCATTTCCAGGTATTGTGATCGGTATTGTTGTCGCTGTTATCTTATCTTTCTCGAGAATCCTGATTACGGCAGGCCGCGCGGCATCACGTGATTTGCACGGTACATCATTGCCTTTCCATTACAATTCAATTTATATTTCTGATTAGCCCCTCTAGAATTTGATATTTTACTGATAGGTACTATCTCGAGGGATGTTTTTCTTTCGTCGACATCAGCGCGGGGCAGCACCGAAGGTGCTGCCGAAGCCCGCGCTGATGGCCGGAGGCACTCGCATTTTGGGTGGCGGAATGTGATCAAGAATAAAAACAAGTTTTGAGTGTTTTTTTAATAAAAAGTTTAGTTTGGTAAATGTTTGTTTTTGTTGAATTTTTGTGTTTGGAGAAATGTAGAGGTAAAACACGGAAGTACAACAAAGCGATGCACCAGCTGAACGGGCGGCGAGACTCTGCAATCACGTTATCTACTAGACGCTCGACTTTGACCTCTGTCTGAGGATGGGGAGGTGTTTTGCGATAAGACAATTCCTGTTTTATATTGACGAAATATTGTTCTACGCTAATCTAGTAATCAGTAGAAACGAAATGTGAAATAACGATTCATGTCTGGGTGTGGTCGGTAATAATCCCAAAGTACCAAAAATTGATTTCTAAAATAATAATAAATTAAAATAATTTGATTTTCTACGCATGGATGGAATGGATGGTGGTGATCCATTCGAACATTTTTTAAATGTTGCCAGACATGTTTAATATGTAAAGCAATCGTAAAAAATTATGCCGCTCAAACATAATATATAAATAAAGTTTAGTTATTTTATATAATCTTAAATACATATATTTGCTTTACATAATAAGATATAGTTTCACTACAATACAATTTGAAAAGCTCATATGTAATTCAGTTCAACATTATTGTTCTAAATTAACTCAAAATAAAATCATGTGTTTGGCATTTCAATAATGACCGCAAGTATAATGGCGATGTACATGTATTCACTGTGTCACAAGGAATTTTTGTTAGTAACATTTTATAAATATAGTCTATATAGCCTAGATAGTTTTTTTATCGTTAATATATTAATTTTTAAGAGGTAAAACCAGCAAAAATAGTTATTTGAAATACCTATTATGTAATATGGCTCGACATTTTGTTTTCAGTATTTTTAGTTAGACATAAATATTGAGCATTCGATACTCATGAATATCGAGGATTTAATACTTATGAATATCAACTATTCGATTATGGTGGTGACTGCTTATTACACTGCAGCCTTTTTCAGTACTAGTAGTTGAACGGACTAACAGTAATGCCTCCGTACATCAGCCCAGGCTGCTGGTGCTGTCCCGCACACTGCTGATCAGTAATGTTCACTAAATACTACAAACTTACCTAACCATATTAAACCTATCTAAAACATGATTGTTAGCTAGAGGACAATTATCACCTCACTTGCTGCACAAAAGAATGTCCTATCGAACTAAAAACTCTCAATAAAAAAAACTTGATATAGCACCGTCTATACATACCGTACATACATAACATTTTCTCTACTTGTAGAAGGTAAATCTATTGTTCCAGAAGCTTATTAGCTTGAACTCAAATACAAAATGGTGATGATAAAACATAAAGAACATCTTAATTTTGATATATATATTATATATATATAATAGGCAGCGGTATCTGATTAGTAACAAAACGGGAAACAAATAATTTAATAACAAGAGGAGCATTAGCAAACAATGTAAACATTATCCTAAAAAGCAAACATTAGTTTAACAAATAAGCAAAACTACTGTACATAACTACAACTTCCTAATTTTGTATGTACTAACTTCACTGATACTCTTGTTTTATATCATAACAATTAAATTGAATATTAAAAAAAAAAAAAAACAATTACCTACATAAAGCCTTTAATGTGGAACAGGTTTTAACAAAATGAAGCATAGGCTACTTACCATTTGGTTGTGTGATTAAGTCCTCTGATGGAACAATCTAATATCGCTTTTTGAATGCTTGTTTTAACACTCTTTAGATCAAAATTTGAAAGATCGTCAATCATGTTAAGTGATCCCTCTGCTGCACTATTAGTAGGCATTAAAGAAGGCTATATACTGGTAGCTACAAGTCTCCCAGGTAAGATACCCTAATAACTTAATAATCCATTTAAGTAATAGACTAGATAAATATCAAATCCAGGAGCAATTAAACATTGCCAATAAAACGATACACTAAATACAAACAGTTCATGGGTGAATTTGTTTCGCCGGTTATCTCATTAATTCCCTTTGTATTTTGTGGTTAATCACCAGCACTCGGCCACCAGTAAACTTTGTCAACACAACTCAAATCCATCTATGTTTTAAATATTTTTGGGCTTGGTATTGATACTATGAAGCTGCACAACCTTAATCTTTACATTTTAATTATTGACTTTTAACTTTTAGTCTACAAATTATTTGTAAGAAACATTTTATTTCAGGCTTTTAAAATTTATATATTATATATTTATTATTTCGTATCTTATGTTTGAGTCTATTAGAAATTTCAAGATATGTTCTCAAAGATAATAGTGATCCGTTTGAATAAGGGTTGGTAAATTTTGTCGAGCTGCAAAAGAGTTCAAACATTTTTTTACGTTCCTTAACATAAACAACACACTAACGATTATTACTATTATTTGTAAATGGCAAACCAAATTTTTGTAAATAACAGTAGATTAATTTGGTCCAACAGCAAAAGTTATCAAGAGATGTGAAAACGACAACATGAAGCAGAATAAAACTTTTAGATTAAGAATATAATAAGTATTACTAAAAACAATAAAGCAAACTGTATTTTTTATGTTACAGAGAAGGATTGTTGATGCGCTTTAATTCCAGCAGTTTTATATTAATACGACATTCATTTCAATATTTTTTGTCTATTGTTATTGACTCCCGAAAATGAGTACACTTCAGGACATTGGTGATACTCTGGACTATCCTCAATATGTCTTTCCACAAGACAAAGAAAAGGAAGGCTGCTGCTCCTCTCTCAGACCCTCCTCACCGTTCTCCTAGTCCCGCCTTATCCATTACTTTTTCCGCTGTCTCCTACCCAACCTAAGACCCCATCGTTCTACATTGACCGTATTTCAGACTGGCATAGCCATACTGCTGCCCTATATCATCTGAAAGATAAGGTGTTCACTGCCCTCTTGGCGAAGGGTGAGTTTCTTGTTACTATGATAAGCATCCCGAACTTTAGTACAGTTCATGCAGTGAGGTAATCACTGAAAGGAAATTCATTTCTTCACACACGTTTCCTGCCTTGCACTAAACCCACGAAGGTTTGCCTTTTCTGTATTTCACCTCTTTACTGTCGCAGAAGAGGTTCAAAACGCGTTGTCGGATAAGTGTTTCCCTGTGGGCGATGTCTTCCAACTCCGCACTAGGAGAGGGAAAAACAAATCTTTGGATTGCCTTTCTTCATTGCGGCTCTGACCGAGACTGTGATAATATCCGGCCGGCCAAAGAAATTGTACAATACAGGCAAGCTGATGTACAGTCACGGCCACCAAATAAGGCGGGTGGGTGGATTTGCGCTGCTGCCACGTATGGGACCGGTGAAGCGGAGGAAGGTCGAGAATCGGTCGATCTCAGGCACAAATTGGCAACGCTGTGTGCACATTGTTGCCTAGTCCAAGCGTCGGGGCGCGCCGACGCTGCAGCTTTCACTCGCCACCCTGCCAGTGCCAGTGCCAGTCGTATTGTACTGTCTGACTAGTTAGTGAGTGTAGTTACATACTGAAAATGGAGGAAGCTGGTAGTTCACGAGAAAATGAAAAAAACACCTGTGAAAAGGAGACGATTAGAGGGTATTAAAAAAGTGATTTAAATAGTCAAACTAAATGTGTTGTAGTTAACGTTCTGAATTTTCTGAAAGGTTTAGCTGATCCTGGTGTTCTTGGAACAATTAACTTCAAGAAAAGTCAAGAACTTACATCAAAAGTGTGTGGATTAAGTCTCCGTTCTGTTCAATGATGTGTCCAGGAACAAAAATTGTCACCAACATGTGATTTCTGGGTCCCCAAGAAAACAATAGAGAAATAACTGACTGTTTTGAGTGACTTTGATTGTGATCTGGTTCGAAGAACAATTTTGGAGTTTTATGACCAAGGTGAATATTTCCAACAGCTGAAAAAGTGAGAATAAAACTTCAGGAAAAAATTGAATACAAGGGAAGTGTACGATCAACTAGGAGGCTATTGCACACTGTTGGGTTTAAGTTTAAGAAAGCAAACGATGGTCGTAAATTTTTGATGGAAAGACAGGACATTGTAGTTGCACGTGCACAATTTTTAAGGAAAATGAAATCTGTACGGGATGAAAACGTTGATCACGTGTATCTAGACGAAACATGGGTAAACCAAAGTCACACAAAACATTTTATTTGGCAGCATTCTGATAAATTCAAATTCAAATAAATTTATTTGTATTATATATAAAAAGGGCGAATTTAGGGCCATAAGGCCCTGTCTTACAATTAACCCTAATATATAATAATATAGAACTTAAGTCAAATAAAACTATTACTGAACATTTCAAATAAAACAAAATTATATAATAAAGGTATCTTTAAGAATTTAGCACACATACATTCATACAAAAATTCATACACACATTCATTAGCACCCTATCCGATAAAAGTGGTGGTTTGAAAGTGCCAACAGGGGGAAAGGTGGTAGATTAATAGTGTGTCATGCAGGAAAATTCAAAAGGAATTTATTCCATAGTTGCAAATGGGTTTTTAGATCTAAAACAACCGGTACAGACTATCATGCTGAAATGAATCATACATCATTTAAGAGGTGGTTTTGTGAAGATCTTCTACCAAGTTTGGAAGAAACCTACAGTCATCGTTATGGACAATGCCACCCTACCACTTCGCACAAATTGACAAAGTTCCCTCATCTAATTGGATGAAAAAAGATATACAAGACTGGTTTAAATAGAAAAAATATTGATTTTCTTGACAAGGAAACTAAAGCGGAATTACTTGTAAAAGTGATACCTTTTAAAACAACACAAAAAATACGAGCTTGACGAACTAGCGTTGTCATGGGACCATGAAGTGGTGAGGTTGCCTCCTTACCCACTGCCAGTACAAACCCGATTGAACTTATCTGGGCACAAGTCAAGCGAGAAGTTGCTACAAGAAAATAGTACTTTCGAATTAGCAGATGTTGAAAAACTCACTTCAGAAGCTATAGATAACGTCACCGCTGTCGATTGGGAAAATTGTGTGAGACACAGTGAGAATTTGCAGTCTGACGATTGGGCCTAAAGAAATTGTTAGAGATGAAATAATGGAACCATTTATTATAAACCTTAGAGACGACTCATCAGACAGTGAAAACAGCGACAGTGACTGTGACATTGACAAAGATTAAAAGCAAGTAACTCGGAACCACCAAGTGATTAAATCAACCACGGACTGACATATAATTTCACTGTGATTATTTAACCGTAAGTACTAACAATGTCACTTATTTAATAATAATTACTTAAAAATGTTTCTTTATTATTTCTATTATTACACGTGTTTAAAATGTTTATATTTAAAATAATTTTGCTAAGGAAGGCAAAACAAATTGTTTTAAGCATGGTTACTTTTAATAAACTTAAAATATTTATTTTAATTTTCGCTATGGTTACACAATACATAGTACTATAGTTGAGTAATTGATAAAAAAATAATAGAAAGTAAAGTATTGCTATTAAAAAAACGTTGAGTAGAAAATTGTGTGTATACGCACGGCGCACGCATTTGCTCTGCGTGTTTGAATTCAATAATTTAGGTTTGCACGCCATTTTCCAGCGAAGTTAGTAAACTGAGAAAAATTTGTTTCGAACAAGAAATAAAGTTTATACCTTTGTCTAAAACTTTGCCACAAGAAAAATGTTCCTAACCAAAAAAATAAAAAAACTTTCCTGGCTTACTGAAATGTTTAAATACACCATGTTAATGAATTAAAATTGGTCTGTAGGTATTTAGTATTTAAAAATTAACATTTTTGTATTTACATACAAAAATTATATACCGTTATCATCAGCAGTCTCTCCTGAAGCCAATAACACGATTTTAATCTTTGTAACTTGTAAGATGTCATCAGAATCTCAGGAGAAAGCAAACAACATCGTGCTCCTAAAATGGATACAATTCAGGGATTATTCTATTTTCACGATGTTTGCACAATCTGCCAACGGCGCAATTCCACCCCACCCGCCCTAATTTGGTGGCCCCGACTGTAGGCAATAAGCGATGAATTGGGTCACTGTGGTCATGAACTCCTGTCTCTCTCTTGGACACTTCCCAACACGCTAAGCTATTACTTATTCCTAAAGTTGGCAAGGATCTAGTCCATTCTGAGAACTACAGGCCGATTCCCCTACTCCCGACCCTCTATAAGGTTTTAGAGCGGTTTATGCTGACTTTTAATATCTGAATCCTATGTTACAAAAGCTTCTTTAGAATTCCATACTTTATTGCAGTAATCATACGACAAAACTACTCATGTTTGAATCGCATTACTTTCAAACAAACAAAAGTTCTATCAAATATTAAAAACTACACTGTGTACAACTCAGTTGCAGTCTGCCAGGTGATGGAGAGATGTAGGGACACAATTACATTATCATAAGTGTAGCACCCTTCAAGATTTAATGTAATGCATCTACATTTTTAACACTTCTTTCAGTAATTTTAGGAACAAGATTATAGCAGGAGGAGACTATACAACTCCTAGCATCAACAGTGGGGTCCGCGTGTAACAACGCCAAGAGGACAACAGCTGCTAATAACGATGATTGCAAATAACTAGCGCTATCAATCCACTGGTATCCCACTTATTGGCCTACAGATCTTACAAGGCTTCCTAGAGTTTGATATTTTATAAACTCCGGAATTCCCCAAAACTGTGTAAGCCGCCTTCAGATTAAACGTTTGATCACACTCCAGCTATTGTTCAATATAGGCTTGGATAAGTGAATACTTTTAAAGGATAAACGAGCTTGCTTGTACAACTAAAACACAAATTGGAACATTATATCAATACTTAATAATAACCTGTACCTATAAAATACCTTTTAAAACAGACAATAACGCTCTTCCAATCCACAAATATATAATGGAGGGATATTTTAATTTCTCGAATCTTACAACGTTGTCCTCCTAATTAATATTCCAATTCATCAAAAGTAAGGACAGTCATTTTGGAATTAAATCTTAAGAAGGCACACGGTTTTGACTTTAAAACATTTAGCTTATTAAAGGTAACTAGGTTTTTAAAGGAATTTTCTCTGAAGAATGTATTACTATTGACAGTCTTATTCAATGCCGTATTAAGATAGAAGTGTTCGCCATCTCAGTGGAATATAATAGTGAACCCAAAGCCACAAAGATATTAACCTTTTTCGTATATACCAAATTCAGTATTCTGCCTGAGGCATCAACACTTTTTGAAAAACAATTTCTAGAAAAGTTGCAACCCATTATAAAATCACAACATTTAACTGCTGAACAAAAATTTGGGTCTAGTATGCAGCATTCTACAGCAAAACAAGTATATAGAATAATCCATTGTATAAGATAGTAAGCAATGTTATCAAAAATAAACAGTGTTGTGCATCTGTATTTCTAGATGTAAAAAACGTTACCGACGATGTAGTTTTGGTAAACCTGGGCTTCTTTACAAACGTGATTTACAGCATACGTCCTATAAAATCAGTGAAAATTGACTTCATTGTGTAATTTCGTCAGCCTTAAGGCATTTAGATAAAAAAAAAACATGCAGGATATTCATTATAAAACTTCAAGATGTACAAACTGACCAAAGTAGGAGTGAAGTCAAGACTTCCTCAAGGAAGTGTTCTCAGACCGATTTTGTAATAACTAAACATTCAAAATTTTATATACAAAATAAATAGAAAATAAATCTACAAGGGCATTCAATTATGGGAAGCAGCAAATATTAAAGTAATACATTTTCAATCCAAAATTCTACGAGATATTGTTGGAAAACCTTTGTAATGTTGTGAAAAAGAGTCTTCAACAAAGATTAAAAACTAACTACAATAACAGAGCGATATTTCAGTTTGAGGACACCAAGACAAGAAATGTACGGGCCTGGCTGTATGGTAATCTAATAGACAAAAAAATAAAAATAAAAAAAAAACACCATGAAGACAATTTAAATTTGTTTTGTTTAGGTTATGCTTTAGATTTTAGAATGGTTTGAATGAAATGTTTGACTATTTCTTTTAGACCTTTCAGTTAACTTGGAAATGTTTTAAAGAAAAATTATTATTATGCATTAGATCTTCCAGCTCTTTTATTCGAGCTTAAGTGAAGGTTGAGTTGATTTGACGAATTGATGACAATGAATTACTCATTGTAGACTACAGGATAATAATTAGGTGTTTGTAGTTATAAAACTAAAGTAATTCTTTATTATGTAGATTCTACATCCATATCTATTAAATTAGGTTCATCATATTATAAGAAGTCAGTTTTGTATTTGTCAAAATATTACAATCACGTTTGCTTTATGAAATTATAAAAATATAGGGTATGTAGCATATTCCAGCAATTATGATGTGTTTTTAATTTTATTATTTTGAATCGATAGTCAAGTATCTTATTAAATTAAACAACACTTCTAGTTGATGGCCAGGTGTAGAAACATCTTAACACATTCACTACTGGTCTAGATATACTGAGTAACATCAAACATAGTATTAAGCCTTTGTGCTGTAAGGTGTTTTGCCAGTCAGTGTGTTAATCGACTAGATCCTAGTTGATGGCCAGTAGGAGGGTTAAACTATTGCAGTTGTCCTGAACATCACAGTACCAGGTTTAAAGGAGGTGGAAAATGGCAATGAAGTTGTAGAGCATATAAAACTGGAATACACTTGTCACGAAGCAGTATTTCTTGTGCTGTGCCGTCACATGATATTGCCGTGAATCAATATTCATATTGGGATATTACTGATGGGCGGCATTCCATTGTTAGATATGTTACATAATGATAGTAATGGATTTAGGGAGGTTTTTACTCAGAAGAATGACAGTATTGGTTTTTTTCAATAACCTAACACTAAAAAGATAAACATTCTAGAAGGCCTGCTTACAGGTAAATTTAATAAGTGGGCCTACCACTCGTTATTCAGTTTTTTTAATCGAATGGTTCAATGTTTTTTATCCAAAGGAATAATTTGATATTGCAATTTATTTAATTTAGCATATGATTTCAAGTTATTAGTTATAGTTAAAAATTGTAATGTAAACAACAAACAGCAAGAATGTAACTAATTATTTTGAGACTGAAAATGGCAATGAAATATGAGGAAAATATGTGAGATTTCTCTCAAGTGATGAGATTTGTTTAAGTAGCTTTCAAAATGTTAGTTAGTTTGGTTCCCATAGGGAGAATTATATACTCAAAAGCCACTTATTCAAGCTAGGCAAGTTATAAATATTGTAAAGTTTCTTTGATATCCTAAGTCTAGGCCTAATCTAATTTGGTTTTGTTTGTTTGGTAATGTTATGTGTTAAATTTACATTTTTTAAATTGTAATATACGGGTTTTTTTCATTACATAATTAATTATGACTGTTATTGTGTACAATTTTTACATATAGGAATTGTTTGATTAAAAACAACCAAATAACAAGTGTAGGCTTGCTTATCAAAGTCTCCTCATACTTACGAATGACTCCAGCCATAACTATGGGCTGCGATACACAATGAGACAGAGGAAATATTGAAATTCACCTAACTGTAACTTCCTATTTTATCTCTTTCTGTCTTGAAAGAAAAGTGGTACCACTTGATAATATTTGAAACTTTGTTATTTTAATTTTCACACCCCCCTTCACCTTATTGTTTTGTTTAGGAGTTAGATTATAATGTGCATTTCATAAGTCTTATAGGTGCATATAAAAGTATTTTTGAAAACGCAAACTAATTTAACTTAGTAACTTGCTAATAACGTAATAAATAATGTAAAAAAAGAAACTATACCTTTTTATGTAATAAATGAGTGAAACCAACGTTACCATAACTTCCTAAGTTTGTATGCTTGTATGTATAACCTACTTACAAACCGCTTTCAATCTTTACTAAATATAATTTTCTTGATTAAAAAATGAGATGATCGCTTGCCAAACTGGCATTATCCACAGATATAATTCCACAGTTGTTTGACCATAAGCCAATGGGGTTTGCTCGGTTGCAAATAAAAATGTTCCTTTTCTATCATAGGAATGATATCTATAGGTTGGATGAAACTTTGGCCTTTAAGGTGATTTCTTAAGGTCTGTACAGAGCATTCATCTAGGCCACTCATTGCTGTAGATCTGGTGCAATGATTTTTTTTATAAATGACTTTGGTCTTATAGAAAGTTCAGAATGTGCCACTTTGGTAAATTGTGGCGTTGCGAGATGCGTGTACTTTTGGATGTCCATATAGTACAAAAATACTTTTGGGAAGAATACCACTACCATATGAGCTAGATGGAATGTCTTTGTTGACCTTCAGTTCTGCCGACACATCTCCAAATGCTTCTTAGTTTTTACTTATAAAGAGTATTATACTTCTTTAATATTGAACAGGTGAAGTAAAAAAGTTCTTTTAAAATTTTGTTTCTGATCATCCAATAAAAAAATATTTGTGTTTGGATGCATTATATCTTTAAACTGATACATCTCCCACAATTCCAAGAGTGTAATATAAGAGTGTAAGTAAAAAAGTTTATAATTATTCTTATGGGGCTAAAATCAAAATGGCCACTAGTGTAGCCGGTTCTTAATAATTGAATATATCTACACTCATGAGACACTGCATGTTGCTAAAACTTTCGGATTTACATTCACTGTTATCTAGTGTAACTGATTTTCCCATTATGGGAATTTAACTAAACAACAAATAGTAAATTCGCTAATCACTGTAAAAATGAATAACATAGATTGTTCTTGTAGAATTTTCAATAATATGTTTTTTTTATTTTAAGCATTTATCAGTTTTGGATGGAATGGAAATGAATATGCAAATTCTGAGAATGTTTGAGTGGGTCAAACAGTCAATGAGACAACACTTGAACACATTCATTTTGAACATTAGACGTCACTTTGAACACCATTTATATGATTTTAAAGGTCATTAGTGTATTTATTTTCGTTAGGAATTAATTCTTTTTTTTCTCTTTCTTTTTAATTCTACTTTAGCTGCTTATTTCCATTATTTGTTCCCTTTCTCATAAAATGACAAACACAGTGCCTCCTCCAAAGATCTACTATTCTAATGTTAGTAAGCGTTAAAAAAATTGATTTTTTCATTATTAAAAGTCTGAGTTTAGTACATTATGTATACTATTAAATTCAGATATTCTATTAAAGTTTACTTTCAGTAATTTTTATTCATGAAACTTTGCATCAAACATTTTATAATATGGGTCATTTTTAAAATATCATAATTTTAAAATTGACAATTTTTTGTCATGTACATTACAATATCACTTTAAAATCTAAAGTGACAGCTTCATAAGACCTTTTCTTTTGTTTTTGCATGTTTTAATTATTTATTTAAATTGTTAACATAACTTAGAATCACTTTATCACCACTAGGCAAAATATATTTACAAAAGTCACAAGTATGTAACTATAAGAAATATTTTTAATAAACAAAAACAGTACAAAATTAACAACTTCAAAAAGAATTTCTTTTGGTATATAGATATTCTGCCTCAGCTTCTCGAAAATGTTCCAACGATAACACTAGCCAACACTATAGGGCCCCCAACTCACTTTAGAAATGCAGTCCTGGCAGCACCTTAACGCAATATATGTCGAACACTGTCCCTTCACCTCCAAGATCCCCGGATCTCTCACATCATAGGGACCACTGGCTCCCTACGTGGTCTCACTCCCACAATCCCAGCGCCTGTGTCACTTTTTGTTTTAGAACCATCCGTAAACAACTCCAAGCTCCTCTGGTGGAAGACTGATGGAGTACATAAATTTATACAGCAGCCAAATGTAAAGTTATATCATATACCACATTCTAAGAGTTCAAGTATTCGTTTTCAATATATTCGGAAATCAATTATATTTTTATTTAGGCTGCTACCAGCAAACGTGACAGATTTTAGCTAAAGGAGAAACGTTCTCTGGTAAACATTGTTTTTTCACTCACACAAAACCAGTCTTATGTTGATAATTGGAATGTAAATAAACTCATCACTTGAGAATATTTTGTGCCAATTAACTGTTTCAAATTGTCTTAAAACCTCTGCAAGAAATTATTTGCTTTGTAAACAAATCTTTAGTGCAAAAAAATGTGTAGACTTGACTCTTCTTCTCCAGCCAGCTATTCATTTTTTACAGTTTTTAAAACGTTTTCCCCCCTACAGTGAAGTGTGAAATTAAACTGCCAATAATACGGGTCCAGAATTATTTTAGTAGCTTTTTGAAAAAATATTTGCAAATTAATTAGTAGTTTTATACGTATCTAGAGCTGTTCCCCGTGGCTTCACATGCTTTTCATAAGATTTGCCCATGTATGAGCACTTTGGTTTCCAATGCCGATGAGTATTTGCCTTGTTGCCACAATGAAGAAAATTTGTTAAAAGTGTAATGTTTATAGCCATTGTAAACACACATGTATTATAAAGTGTTCTTACACTCAAGCTTTAAAGTTCAACTAGAAATTTATTTAAAAGACAAATATACATCATAACTTACCACCTTAAAATAGTGTTTGGCTATTTAATATACATAACTGTCTTGTAATTGCAGTTTATAATGTTGCAGGCACTTTGAAAACATATCTTTTGCAGCGCTGCTTGTTGGCGAGTTGTATCAATGCGCAGAGCATAAACCTTCTCCTTGGAAAAATCTACATAGAAATTTTCATAATGATAGATCAAATAGTTTATGATTCTATAAAGAACACACAGACAAACATTTCATATATATATATATATATATATTATATATATATATATATATACAGGGTGATTCGGTTAGTGTTACCGGCACTTTCTGAGCTGATTGTACTATAAAAAATAAAGAAAAAAGTTCATATAAACATGGGTCCGGAAATGCTTCCTTACTGGGTTATGGCCAATTGAAGATTTCACCAAAAATTGTGTGCAGGAGGTCAAATGATGATTTGCCGCGTGTTTATGAAGAGATATTTATAGGCGAATGCAACTTTTTCTAACGGATTTTTAGATGAGAAATTGAATAAAGTTCATCTCATAGCTGTATCTCATTTAGTTTTTTTGTTATTACTACAAAAAACAGAAATAAAATAATTTTGAAAACACTTTTTTAAGGTTTAACGGACAATTATTTTGTTAAATAGGCATTGAAGACCCACATTTTTACAAAGAAACTTGCAGAAAATTTAATTCTGAATAAAATTAAGTGCCACACGGCTATTAACAGCGAAGTATTAGTTTCTGGAATTTAATTTTACAACAAACATTCTACCAAGCAAGAAATACGTATTTAGTAAATAAACACCGTAATGTTAATGATATAAGGTACACAAATAATTGATTAGCATACAATTGTAAATACGATTTTAATAGATTAATGCTCAACTAAAAAACAATAATACTATTACTTTTTAGGGACTATCCAAATGGTTACATCATGTACCTACATATCTTTGTCACGTTAGCTTTACAGAAGGTAAATTATGTTTTTATAAGTTGGTATCACAAATCAGCTGTTCAACAATACACTGCAATTTATTGAGGAATCCAAATTATTTGTTACCAATTCTGTACTAGTTGCAATTTAATACAATTAATTTACTACTCGTTTGTTAGTGAAGTGTATTTTAAAGTAACTTACTATCACAATTGCAATGCCTTTGTTATTTACAACGAAGAATATGCCGACAATGGTATTTTGTCTTAGGCGTTTGTGACGGAAATGCAACCGCTGCTACTGCAGAATACCGAAGACGATTTCCTAATCGCAGAGTTCCAAACCCAAAAACGATCAGTGGATCATTTCGTACCCTAAGAGTAACAGGTAAACTTCCTAGTATTAATAATTATCGGGATCGCCCTGCCCAGAATAATGTAGATATGGAAGAGGCTATAATCATGGCTACTGAACGCAGTCCTGGTGTCAGTACACGGCGTCTTTCTAGGCGATTTGCAGTGTCTCAGTCTGAAGTATGGAGAACTTTTGCGCAAAAATAGCATGTTCCCTTACCATAATCAACAAGTTCAAAGTATTCAACCAACAGATCCTCCTCTTCGATTGGAATTTTGCAACTGGTTAATTAGAAACCGTCAACATCATAGAACCATTTTATTCACTGATGAAGCTCAATTTACCCGAGATGGCGTCAACAACCTTCACAATGAACACACTTGGGCAGAGGGAAATCCCACATAGTACAATCGTGCGCAACTTTCAAACACAGATTTAGTGTAAATGTATGGTGTGGGACTCATTCATGATCGATTAATAGGACCATTCATTCTCCGAGGACATCTAAATTCCCGCATGTACCTAGAATTCCTTATAGAACAACTACCACTAATTATTAGAAGATGTTCCATTAGCAGCAAGGTGCAATATTATTTATCAACATGATGGTGCCCCTGCCCACTTTTCCCATAATGTAACAATGCACTTAAACGAGCAGTTTCCCGGGCGATGGATTGGGTCGCGGGTGGACCACACACTTGGCCACCAAGATCACCAGATCTAACTCCATTAGATTTCTGTATATGGGGTTGGATGAAGAACCTGGTGTACCAGGAAAAAGTAAATACACGTGAAGAGTTAATAAATCGAATTGAAGATGCCTGCCGCACAAATCAAAAACAATTGTGCAGCGTTGCGGAGGATAACTCGAATCAATCAGAAAGCGAGCTGGCTAAGTGTATTGAAGTACAAGGACTGATTTTTGAACACCTATTATGAAAGTGGTACGTAGTATTATAAGCTTTAGATGAAAAACAATAATTTATTTAAAACTTAATTTAAATTGCATCCTAATAAATCTTATGTGTAGGCTACTCTATGTCATTAAAATGCGGGTTTCCTTTGCTTTGGAATTTCTTGCTTGGTAGAATGTTTGTTGTAAAATTAAATTCCAGAAACTAATACTTCGCTGTTAATAGCCGTGTGGCACATAATTTTTATTCAGAATTAAATTTTCTGCAAGTTTCTTTGTAAAAATGTGGGTCTTCAATGCCTATTTAACAAAATAATTGTCCGTTTAAACCTTAAAAAAGTGTTTTCAAAATTATTTTATTTCTGTTTTTTGTAGTATAACAAAAAAACTAAATGAGATACAGCTATGAGATGAACTTTATTCAATTTCTCATCTAAAAATCCGTTAGAAAAAAGTTGCATTCGCCTATAAATATCTCTTCATAAACACGCGGCAAATCATCATTTGACCTCCTGCCACACCACAATTTTTGGTGAAATCTTCATTGGCCATAACCCAGTAAGGAAGCATTTCCGGACCCATGTTTATATGAACTTTTTTCTTTATTTTTTATAGTACAATCAGCTCAGAAAGTGCCGGTAACACTAACCGAATCACCCTGTATATATATATATATATATATATATATATATATATATATATATATATATATATATATATATATATATATGTACATAATGTCAATTTATAATTCACTCTACATCCATTTCTAACTGTAATACTGTGAGTACTCTCATTAAAAACCTGGAAGGGTAGAAAGTTCAGTAATATATTTAACCCTCTATACATAATCCATAAAAAGTGGATGTTCTAATAGGCTATGATGCTGTCATAAAAGGTCGATGATCTAATAGCATATGCTGTTATTGCAGGTGGTTGCTGCACTTGGTTTTCCAAATTAAAACATGGAGGATAACTGCAATGTTTTCTACAGGCACCATTTGCAATGTCTGCAAGAGTCTTCCGAGTCATCCAGAAGCAATGAAGTTCTGTTCAGGGTGTAAGCTCGTTCAGTTACTGTGGCAATCACCATCAGAAGACAGAATGGTGTGGTCATAAAAGTTTTTGCAAGAGTATACAGCACATAATGAAAAAGAACTGGCACTGATCATGTGTTCAAAGACGCGAC
>NW_025782431.1:0-35531 GCF_021130785.1 Homalodisca vitripennis | reverse complement strand
GTGGGATTAGTCTAATAAAATAATATCAATAAAAATCCTTTTTTTTTTTAGTGACATATTTGTTAGTATTCTATCACGAATAGCATTTAACTTTAACAGCTATATATTGAATAATAATAATCTTCATTTTTGCGGTTTCTGTGGATAATGTTTTTTGTCAGTTTATAAAATCATCCTATTATTTCG
The DNA here is from genome assembly GCF_021130785.1 of Homalodisca vitripennis. Taxonomy (NCBI): domain Eukaryota; kingdom Metazoa; phylum Arthropoda; class Insecta; order Hemiptera; family Cicadellidae; genus Homalodisca; species Homalodisca vitripennis. Next base: position 35,345 of record NW_025782431.1, on the reverse strand, counting down.
ATAAGTATTCCTACTGTTTTCGATTGCCCTGATGCATTATGCATAATAAACAAGATAATTTGAATTTCAAGGTTCCGAGCACATGGTTTTCACCAAGTTAATAGTTTGAAAAAATTTTTTATTTAAAATTAATAAATATGGAAAATATTATTTAATTTATTGTGCTTTTTTTTTTTATTTTTTTTTAAAAACTGGGTCTAACACCTACTCACAACCTACAACAACTCCTTCAGAGCCACAGACACCTTACGATTTTTCTAACATATTAGTACATTTGTTTCCTGGTTCAGAAGTGAACTACACCAGATTCATTTAAAGGGCTAATAATTTCTTTCTATCGTTACATACAAAATGTAAGATATATATTATTACACTTGGCGCGTAACAGGCTAAGCAGAGCTTTGCAATGTTTTTTAACCTTATAGCTCATATGAGATATTCTGGTGACAGATAGACAGACAAACAACATTACGTGTTTTCAGTTACTTCGTTGAGTTTACAGCATTGAAAAAGTAATTAACACAAATGTATTTAAGTCAAACTCAAACCTTTTTTCACCGTGGGATTAATATATTAATTATGTGTCGAAAGACAAAGGATTTATTCTATAACTTTTACATTCGTTCAAAATACTACATTCAGACATAAAACCTTTACATTCATGCATACCACTCACTCATAAATTCTCACCACTGCTAACGCCAGTGTCTTCTATATTGGATGTCCCCCTCAACTATATTCCAAAAAAACTCGTCGACACTGTAACCTTGTGTAAAAATGTAATGTTAGGAGTTTTAACAAATAAGTATTATTTCTATGACAGAATGCAGGAAATTAAAATGTAAAACAGAACATTTAGGGACCTTTATATATATATTTTCTCATTTGACATGAATATGACTGTAATATTTAAAATTAAATCACCGTATGAAATCATTAAAATGCAAAAAGTTATCCATTAATCACCAATGGTATACTCGTTTTTTGTTTAGTGTAAGTAACATAATTACATGTCCGAAGAGATAATTATATCTATAGATTCATTTGAGCTGGAGTATTTAAACTGATCATGACTTTGTTGGAGACAAGGAGCTTCTAGGCCTTGTTGCAGCCCTTTGTATGGGTTGCAATTTGGAGAATCATTTTAAACTATAGAAGCGAATTAAGGTTTCCTTAAGTAAACTTTAAAACGGACTTAACAGTAAAAATAATAAGAAATCCCGAGTTTCCCAGCTAAAAAGTCTTACTTCTAATTTTATAATTAAAACTTGAACAGTATAGACTGCGACAGTAAGAAAGGACTACTCAGTAGTCTAAACAAAGAATATTTTACACAGGCTTGGGTGTAGCATACAAAGTGTAGAAAGGGTTTCATTGTGTAATCAGTGTCACTATGAAAGTTTAATTTAATTAGTTGCACTGTTTTAATTAATTTCTTAGGTGCAACGGAAAATTTAATTAAAACTTCGTGCATTTTTTAATTATCACTTTACTTGTTACGCTGTGTTCTAAATTATTATATCTTTAATTGAATTTCTAATAATCTTTATCAATTAAACTCAATACTCTAATTTATTAATATGATGTATTCGTTTTTTTTTACAATATTACAATATTTCAAGAGTACAGTGCAGTGACTTATAGCTAAGAAATATTTTGCCCTATTATGAAATAATTTTGAAGAGGAATAAAATGTATGATTTCATTGAGTAGAGTTTGATATTAAGAGTTTACTTTTATTATGTAACTACTTATTTAATATTGGAAAACATTATGGCACTCAAATTAGTACGAAATTACCATTTAAATAATTTTTAACTAATAACTTAAATATAAGAGCTAGAAGATAAGCTCGTGTTACAGATTTCACTTGCTATTTAGAATAAAAAAAACTGCAGTGCAAACTAGTTTTGTGAAATGAAGTCTCAAACTGTATTTTCTAACAGATAATCTTAACGTATTTGAATACGTTTTTGAACTTGATTACATTTACTATCTTAATAAAAGTTTTATAGTTACAAAATCATATAAAATTAGTTTTTATTCTACAATAATATACAATGTTTAATTCTTAAGCAAATGTTCTAATTTAGTGCATTTATGACTTTTTGAAAAAATGAAATATTTCCGTAATTACTTATAAACTGTTTGGGTTTAGCCGTTTTTGTAATAAAGCCAGTGTTTATTTATTAGTCTACTAGAGTTATTCGTGCCAATTGAACTATTTCAGCTTCTGAAGCTAGTCATTAAACATTCCTTTATGTCATGATATATATAAAAACATTTAGAGAAATCTCTTTTACATCAGCCTACTCTATCTAATTATGTCAGGTTTGGAAGCTAATCATATTAGCTCCGATACGGACAACATTGTGGACCTTTATGACTATGAAGATAAAATCCAAACATTCCAGAAGCTGAGACGAATGTTGTATTAACATAACGCTCTTTCTGGCCATAATAATAAATTAGCTCTCTGCCGAAATAACACCTAACCTGGATCACTGCGACCCATGACATCCACCCCGTAATGTTAGCAGGGAGGGAGAAGGAAGGGAATACGAGCTTCAAGTAGCTGAGCCAACAAAAGAATTTCAGGAAAAGCGGAGATATTGGAGCTTAGAAACTATCCTATAGGACTAGGAGAACATCATATTCAATTTAACTCCACCAGGCCGCGGTAGCAAGCGACTCCAACAGGTTCATAGTATAGTCTATATTTGTTGGATTCCGATATTTCGCTACACAGTTCTAGCCTCATTGATGGTCGTTAAATTTAATAGCCATGACTATAACATAACCAATTTCTTTGATAAGCAAGTATAAACTTAATGGTTTTTAATACTCTCTCCTCTTACTGGTAAGATGTCCCAATAATTTAAAATTAGTATTATTCAAATGAAGTCCATATAAGTAATTCCTCACCACAATATCATTTCCTATAAAAATGGTAGGAATGATTAATTTTTAAAATTGTCTTTAATGATGATAGAGGTTTTCAAACTTTTTAAAAAAATTAAGGTTATCTTTTATTTGGAATCACGTTAATTTTATGAAATGATCTTACGGAATGCACATACATTTTTCTCTACTTAACAAATACTATAAATTTTAATTTTACAAATATTTAATCCGCATTTTGTATGTGTGGTAATTTTCCTTCAAATCAATCTCAGGAAGACAAATAGTGTTACAGGTATACAGGAGAAAAGTTTCTGCAAACTGTGGGTTACGTCCATTGGTCTTCATTACACCGTTATTTGTTGGACTTAACCTTCTTTACCAGGACAGTTGTCGATGTAATACAGATAATAGTTGTAACCATAGATACAATACAAACATTACTCAATAATAGGAATGTTATTACAAATGTTGCAAATTAGTAACTAACAGTATATATAACTGGAGCTTACCTATCAAAACGTATTTACTGAGCGGCCTAAACGTTCTAAGAGAAAATACTTTAAATTTTCCGTGCTTATTTCAAACGTATTCTTTGTTACAGCCTATTCAGCCTATCCCAATAAGCTCATCCTAATAAATTTATGAGCATAAACACAAGTACACGTCAACCCAAAAATCCATATATTCTACGAACCAAACAATCCATCTCATTCAAATCGTAAAGTTTTTAAGGCCAGGAATTTTCTACACCTTGTGTTGCCCTTACATAGTGTGATCACCAGTTCTACATGTAAAAGTTTGTTTAAGTCAATGCACGAAATGTAAATTCTTAAAATATGAACTTCATTTCAATGTTTTTTAGTTAATGGTTTCTGTTAGTGTAAAGAATATGCCAATGAATTATTAAAATATTTCTATTGATAATTAAATATATGCATATAATCGGGTTTATTCCACTCAAAATCCATGGCAAATTTATGTAAATTATGTATGTAGGTAGTATGTTTCTTTATATTAACACTAAACAGTCCCATTTTCAGAATTAAAATTACTCTTATTAATAACAATAATAATATGAACCTTTGGTAAGTCAAGCAAGTTTTTCGATAGCAGTCCATCGTTATTAATTGTGAGATTATTACATTTTAAGGGTTTAATGAATTATTAGTTCTATAACCTAATGATATATTATGTTTGTAAATTAAAATAAATATTATTATTTCTATCCAACAAAGGAGCGATACACCGACCACAGGAAACACAAACACCTGCCTGGAAACAGTAAATCAAGGCCAAACACTTATCAGGCTAAACACCAGATTGTGGGGTTTACTTGCTGCTCTATATGTTTTTTTTCGTGTACAAAAATGATAACAGAGCTCTGCTGCAACATTCCCGTGTTAACTCAATTTGTGCTGATTCGTTTCTTGAATTAAACTAGCTTACTTGTATCAAGGTGAAATGTTATATTTATATAGTATAATTCCTATGTCATTTACAAAATAATTTTTTAGAAAATCCGAGAGTAAACATTTAGTATCCTTAGCTACCGGTAGAAGAATATTTTGAATGTATTTCACTATATAAATAACATATTCCTTTAGTACATAAGTAAAAAATAATCATCCATAGCAAGTTTTTACAAAATGAGATAAAAATTAGATAAAAAATCACTTTATATAAACAATTCCCTAATTATAATCTACAAAAGAAATCTTCCTCGAAATCTATTGTGCATGTTTAGATTACTTGTATTACTATGACACACGTTTTAAATCTCGTATAATCGTACTCAGTTTATTTAAAAAAGTGTTTGTGCTACGATTTTTATCGTTCCCATCATAGTTTACCTCTCGAATAAATGTAAATGTAATGTGTTCACTAACGCTCATCCAATCTAATAGAGTGACAAACACCATCATCTAACTCGATATTCCAGATCTAAAAATAAAAATGAATACATTCATGGTAAAATATCAAGGCTATAATAATCCACTTCATTCCAGAGACTTCGTGCGGACGGTCTGACAGACAGGGATGACGACACAATTGCCACCCCTTTGAGTGATAAGCTTCGCTTACGCTCATGCGGATAATGTTGGTGAATAAAGGTTGGATCACAACCTAGTTTACCTCTTGATACACCTATTGTTTCCAAAATGGTTTTTAAAAAAAAAAAATTCACTTCGACCTACACTAATTATTTTTTAGTTCAAACAAATATATGAAATATATATTGGATTTTACCGAGACAGTTTTAAAATCACTGAGATTTATAAACCAGTTAATGAAAAAATAAAGAGTTTTAGTGTTTTTTTTTTGTTTGTTTGTAATGGTCTTGTTATAATTGCTCAATATAAGGGGAGTATATAAAAAAGGGTTCAAAATTAAAAAAAGTAAATAAAAAAGGAATCTTTTGTATCTAATTTTAAAATGAAACCAGTCTTAAAATTACTAAAAGTAAAATTTTCAAAGTTTTTATTATCTCTTTCTCATTTATAAACATCCTGCAATTAGTTAATTTTTTCCTTTCTTTCTTGTAAATATTTATAGGGATTTTATAATATTGAAGGAAAAACTATTGGGAGTATGTATTGCACCGGTAACGACGAGTCCTCTAAACCAATTTTAAACAATAGGTTTTATTTCTTCTTTCTTTTTAAAATTTTAAGAAGTGCTGCTGGCTTTAATCTTTCACTCTCACTATATCTATTGATGTTGCGCATGTACTTATTTACAAAAATTTGATTTATTTATTAAATAAAACATCTATCACTCTACAATAAAATAATATAATATTTGTAAATTTCACTATAACAAAATGCTAACCCTCTACAATCCAATATCTGACCCGGACTCATATTGAGGTCATATTTTATCTTAAGTCCTGAGAAACGAGATTGAGCTGCTCCACGCCGCAGGTATTTTACCTGCTAAGCTATAAAAAACTGTGTCATTTGCACTTTTCCGCTTTGACAAAAAATCTAATAGCTTCTAATTTTTTTTTTTACAAAACTTTTAACAAGTAACTAAGACACTTTTTTAAAGTGTTCTAGTTTCTAAAAATGCAATCAGCGTAACACATTTTTTTTACTTTTAGGGTAAGTAGAAACTTCAAATAAAACCTTTGAGCCTACGATGAAGTGAAAAGCAAAAAACACAAGTTTGTGAGAGACAGCAAAAGATTTAGAGTTGATCAAACTACTCCGTTTCAGATTGTTAAAATTGTTAGTCGGGTGTGGTAACTGAGTCACGATTTCAGTGACGAGCTGTAGGTCCAAATATAACCAAGCTCTAAAATGTACTATTGATTTACGCCTCAAAATGCCACTAGACTGGTATGATAAGTAGTGCAAATAGAACTTACTACAAGAGTAGCCTACATATTTATTTTATATTTTTAACAGACAAAGGAGAGAAAGATGTTGGTAAAAGTAGCTCAAGAATTAGTCTTACCAAACATCTAAATAAAGATCTGTCATAAAATTAAGGTTCAAGATCACCAGTTTTTTTATAGTCATTTAGTTTTATAGACTGCAAAGCCCTTTTATGGATCGTTTTTCCTTGTATGACTTGAAAGTCTTATAAAACTTTATATATATATATATATATATAATTTTTTACAGAAATAGAAAGTGATTTTGATGTTTTTTGTTTCTGGGAAATGTTTAATGGAACAGTTAAATTATGTTTAATTAATTTATCGATCGTGTTTGTGCTTCCTATCATACAAAAAACCACAAAAACATTAACTATTACGAGGCACAATAAAATTCCTGAATGTTAAAGTACTCCAATGCTACTGCATTGAAACAAATGCACGAACTAGAATCAATGTTTAATAGCGAACGTCTGCCCACAGAGAGACTTTCAATATTGAGGAAAACAAGTTTAATAACTCATCTGCTCCAGGGCGGGCTTTCGTCAGACTAGTTGTCGACATATTGAACTCACATGTCATATATGGGTGACGCCAGCTCCTTGACACAAAATTTTACTACTCTGTGTCATGGTCATGAAATCATGACATAAAAAAAATCATTATGTCAATAAGTTTTAGGATTAATCTTGTGTTTTTTTTTTAGCTACGAATGGTTTCCCCTTTTATTATATAGAACCATACAATAAATCTATCACTTATTTGTAACTAATTACCTGTCCGCTTATTTGCTGTGATTTATAACCTATATAAATAAGCGTCGGTTTGGAACATCAAATCTCCTCTAATTTAAGATATTTGTATTTTATCCTGCGAGAGTATGTTTCAGTAAAAGAAAATAGAATGATCAAACTATTACGATTTTGTTTTTTATGGTGTGCTCAATCGTAAATACATTTTGTCAGTGAAAATAGTAAATGAATAAAACATATACAATTGTATAAATTGAAATATAACTTGTGAACCCATTTAGAATATGCAACTGCTAATTATTACTGATTTTAAAAATATTAAAATTATAACACCAGTTTTAATTTGTTCAGCGTTATATTGGCTTTATCGTATAGTATATTAGGTTATATAAATTTTATGTCGGATTAAGTTTTTAAATGTACCTAAGTTTAAGATAATTATAGTATTAAGAGGAAGACTGTTTTCACACTATTATGTCTACCTTATTGTGTTAGAATTTATTTTGTCCATTCCATAGGCTACCTATTAGACGCTGGTGGATTGGTTTTAAGGGCTATTCGATTTTAATATTCTACTCCTTTTGGACAGATTTGTTCTCAACGTGAACTAATCTATTACAGAAGGTCTATGTCTATTTTAATGATATACTATTTGAAGCCATGATGATTTATAGACGTCAGTTTATTAATAAAATCACAGCTCAGTAAGTGGACATCCACAAAAATGGATATTGGTATCCAAAGTCCAATTTATGAACCGAATTCAAATTTCTAATTTGAATAAACCAAGAAGTTGAGTTTGACTTTCTTTAATTGAGAACTATATTATTTACTGAATGGTAGTAAAAAGAGAAAGATAGGTGATTAAAAAGACAGATGAGTTTCTATTTTGTTGCAATAAGTTAAAGGAAACTCCTATAATTATTATAACTAAGCTAACAGAATATACATTAATTGTAGATATAATATCAATAGTCCACTAATAATATAATGAGCAAAATAACTGAGTTGGTTCGTAAAAAGCTCCTATAAGAGGTTACAAACAATTGAAATTTTAGTGATGCCTTATAATAACACTTGGAGAAACTGTTTAGTTACATTATGGTAGTTTTATTGTAATGTTTATTATCTCAGCTAAAAACAACAAAACTAGAACTAGTTCGTATATAAAACCGCTGGATGTATATATTTTCTAGAGTCGAAAGTTGTCTTTGTAAACGAAGAAAAATAAAGTGTAATCGTCAGGAACATTGTTCTCTTTGTTGATTCAATATAAAAGGATGTTTTTTTACAGTCACAAAGTGGTTTTGAAGCTAATTGTTGAATGTTTTTTTTTCCCGCACCATCTTACAATGCAAACCCCACCTCCAGGGAAATTCGTTGAGGTTTCTATCCAACTCAATCAGAGTTTTGAATTGTGCCGCATTAAATCCTTAAATTTTCCGTTATCTGGAGATTTCTTTTTACACATGATGTTGTTTTTACTAAACTGAGATCGTTGTTATTTTATATGTTAAGAACTTCAATACTAGATATTGTTAAATTACTCGCGATAAGAAATCTGTTTTAAGGGTTAAAAGCACAATTTTCCATAAACATTTTTACTTATCTGATTGAGTGCAACCATGAGGTAAAATACAGAAATTCAAAAGCAAATACAAAATACAATGTCCAAGAAATATTAATTCATTTTAGAAACTGTGTGAGCTCTGAGTTGAAAAAATTCACAGGCTGCTGTAAAAAATGTTACCTTATTTTTTGCTAAAAGTAATGTTACAGTACATAATCCTGTTTTCATCAAAATATCTAAAACTCTATACATCAAGGCAAATCGCATTTTTGCACCACAATGAAACTATTAGAGGTGAACACACGCAACGTTTTATTATATTTGTGAAATTCACCTTTTGAAATATACTTAGCCCTTTGAAATAAATTTTTACCCTAAATTAACCATTATTATTTTCTAAAACGTTATTAAACTAAAACAACAGGCTTTTAGTTTTATTTCATTCTGCATATCACCTGGATTAATAAATATATACAATTAGAGAGGTACTGTTATTTTTTCTATTACAGCAAACTTGAACATTTGTTCTACAACTATAATTCCAACTGTTTCCTTTTAGTTCAAGGGTAAAGTCTTTGCCATCAATTGTTTCTAAGAGATTAAGCTACAGCGTATAAAATCTACTCGTTGATGACTTGTGTAAGCACGAACATTATAAATCTTTTCAGTTGCTGAAACAAGTTCACTTTATCTGTACGGTTATTGTGCAAACAGAGAGAGAAAAAAATGCCATTGATTTTAAATTTTACCTTCAGGTGGCAAGTTATAGACCGAGTAAATTATTTTTGTATTTATAATGAACAACTTTCTAACATGATACGACATTTTAAATTCGTTTTACAATTTACAGTTTACAGTTAAGTCAGCCGAGTTCAACAATGAACCTAAATAGTTTAACATTATAATGTTACGTAGCTCTTGACATTAAATATAATATTGAACATTTTCTCAAAATTTTACGTTTTAAATGTAATAAATAAGATATTACATATCATTAAAACATTATATAAAATTTCGTTATGATTATAAAGCTTAATTTAATTATTCACGATAACTTTTTTCTCGTAAAAATATTTTTATACTGCCTAGAGATTCGTGTTTTAAACTAGTTACAGGTTACACATAAGTATAACAACTTTTATCTTTGTATGATTTTCTGTCCGCAAATTATTTAAAGAATTTTAAAATGATGTCACAAACTTTAAATCTTGCTTGCCACCTTGTGACGTGTACTTTTCTGTTTTACCTGAGCAATTGTTTATGTAGAACTGATCACTCTACATAACGAAATTTTTACATCCAAATGAAAAGAAAGCGCGCATTCATTGTTGCTGCAATAACAGAACGGTCACTGATTAGACGCCAATCAGCTGTTCAAATAAAGGAGTTAGGCTAAGGTGAGCCATTACCATTCCATTGATATTTTGTCGCTTGCATATGTCAGTTAGTAAAATTTCAGTATAATAATTTTGTCTTTACAGAATTAAATATCTACGGTAAACTAAGCCTTGGGCCTCGTAGTAAGATTGTCTCAAGTCCTGTCGATAAACGTAGGAAATTAATACGTTAGCTGTAATAAATTAATACTAATCTAGTCTTTTAATAGTTTCACGGAGATAAATAGTTGTAAATACGTGTTCATAGTGTCAAAATGCCTGTAACCACAAATTGTTTCTGTAAATTGTACATGATTAGGCCGAGATATTATCTCGTAACAATTGCATCGTCTCTCATAAATTTCCATACTAAACTTGTTAAACTGTACTATAAATAATTGAATCGGTAACTTTATGTCCTAGATGTTTTGTATATTATTTAGTTTTACTCAGAATAATGTAAAGGCAGTTTGTCATGAAATTTATACCTACCATTGCCGTGAAAGTGCATACATTAATGCATAATGTTAATACTTCAATACACTTTACTATAATTATTGTAATTAATTAGTTTAAGTAAGAACAAACGTAATTACATTTTTTTTTCTGTGTCAGAATAATTATGCTTTGTGTTTAAGACCAATATTGTATATCATTGTAATTGGCAGATTCTGCGCTTTTTGTAATGTAGCTATATGTTTATACATTAAGACGTTTCTTTACATTTTACTGGCCGCTGTAAGCTAAATACGAGTAAGTTAGACACACCAACAATAGTGTGACAGATGTTGCTGTTTTAGAAGTCCAGCTAGTTTTTATTTAAGTTAAGTTTGACATTGTTTCCATGATGGAATATAAGTAATGTTTACTGATTTCAATGAGCGGCAGAAAATGACTAAAACTGACTTTATGAAATTAAAGTTTCAATATTGGATTGCACGGACGATACAGCGCGCGATCGACGGCTCGTATGTGTGTTTTGGGTCCGCCCAGTTGGTGAGTAGACTTTACACTACTTATTCCATCGTGCTCCCCTGGGTTAAGTTCGGACTAAACTCCGTCAATGTCATTGTGGAGCCTCTACCTATCGGACTAAGGCCTGAATAACTGCATCAGGGTGGATCCAGTTCCGAACTATTGACAAATGGGACTCAACTTTAATTTAATGTCTAGCCATTATGTATTCATGGTGAATTATTGTTTTTGTAATTTTGTAGTTTTTTCAGGAATATGGGTCATCATGATTTTGGCCACTTGGATAATTTTGTATTATAGTAATGCGGAGCGCTTCCGACCGTAATAATTTTTCGTATCTATTTTTATTTCAATTGGCCAACGAGTTAAGTTTTAAGTTAAAGTTAAATAAATATTTGTTTAATTTAGTTTAAAGACCTTTAGCACTGTGAGAGAAATAGCAATACAGAATGAAATATGTGAAATATTGGTTTTTAATTTTTTCTAATTGCCTGATATTTTAATTAGAGACCTTGCAACTTACTATTAGAAAGTAATAATCAACCGAAATCTGTGGCTAATTTAAGTACCTAAGGCTTAGTGGTCGTAAAGTCACCTCGAATGAGTTCTTGCGTGCATGTGTAGTTGGTCTCGAATTGAGCATACCTGAGGGCAGGAAACTGTTCCTTGTTGGAGACCTGCGACTATCACACCCCCATCAACAAGGTGGCGCCCTTATTACCGAGCAAACCGTAACCATCTGTATCCGTCAATCTTAGTAAGTCCTCTGTCACTGCGCAAGAACTTGGTTGTCCTGGCGCTCTAGAAGTCCAATACTCACGCCCGCCCTTCTCCACTGAGCGAGGCCGACAATATTGCTAACCCGCGTGGAGGGGTGGCAACCTCAGCGAAACCTATTACTTGACACTAGCTGTAGCGTACTCCTATGTTGACATTTATAATATAAAACGCAGCTGAAATCTTTAGCCGATACAAGTAAAGTGTGTTTGTATTGCGAGAGTTTATAATATAACCTTAGTTATATTCGATAGACCTCGTAAGGTTTTAAAATGGCAGGTTATAAGCTATATATTCCCGGCATTTTTAATAAAACAACAATTTTGTTTTCGTACCCATAGGTAGCAGGTATAGTTCTATGTGGAGGTTTAACGCACAAAGTTTAGATTTTCTCACTTTAGAATGCTTTATATCTAGTCTCCCAGTTGAAAAAAGTATACAACAGTATAATAAAAGAAGAACCTTAGAGCTGAAAATGTTTAGCTTATAGATTAGCATAAATCAATACCGAATAAACTGAAAAGGGTTACAGAATAGCACAAATCACGCTGTGAAAGGTTAGTCTGAAGCAAAGGGAAGATACACAGTTTATCGGCGGAAGAGATTTACTGCTAGAGTTAGAAGTCAATACTTTTACAGTCATTGACTGTCCATAGTGAAGAGTTATAGCTGGGAAATCTTAACCACGTATTTTGACTACATAAAATATACTTAATGGTTGACCGGATTAGTTTTATAATTTTTAAAGTATAATACCAGATTAACGTAATTTCAAATGAAAAGTCGGCAAAATCTTGTTATACTAAATTTCTTGTTGTATTCGGAAATGACCGGTTTTGCGAATAACCAAACCTTATTATAGGATTTATTTTATTTACTGTTATCTTTTTAATGGAGTAGCCTATGTTTAAAATTAAATATACTTCAAATTTCAATAAAATTATAGTGATCAAATTGTCAAAATATGAATCCATATAGCATACTGAATAATCGTTTACGTTTTAAGATACTTACAGACATTTAATTATAGATAATGCATTTGATTTCTTATATGTTTCTTATAAGTTGTATTTTTAGTTTAAAATTGATCCTTAAAAATGTATTAGTTTCTAGTTTTTATTTTTATAAAATTTTATTTTACTTTTTAACTTTATATTCAAATTTGAAGAATGAAAGTATTATTAGAATTTTTTTTAAATTTTTTACCGTAAAATGTTTTAAGCAATAGTAGTTATATAATCGCTTTTTGGATTTCATAAAACAAATCTTAAAGGAATAATGTAATATTTAATTGCGAATTTCATTGAATAAACAATGTCACAGCAATGTTCGTCTTTGACTACATCTATTGCTTGTAGTAAACTCAATTTTGGTAATAAGTGAATTAGTTATCGACTAGAATAAGAATTAAAACTAAAAAAATCCTTACCCGAGGGTTCTACTATAGTCATTTGGTATATAGTTGAAAATCTGTAATCCTAGATAGTAACCGGATTATAATTTTACTGCAACGTACTTAATATTGAGTAAGCCAAAAATATTAATGTTGAAATTAGAAAATGCTTTTTGAGAATGACGTTTATTGATATATTCAAGTTGAAGCGTTAATATTACCTGTACATATGACATTTGCATATTACATACATATTACATGTCTTGTTTTGTTTGGAAGTGGCAGTATTTATTTGGAATGTATTGTCATTGGGTACATTTTGTGTTAGCGATGATTAACGTTATTCAAATTAAAATGATTAAACATTACCTAAAAACAAGATGGTGCCAACACGGTTTTCTGCCTATTGTAAACTGTATTCTGCAGTTCAGTCATAATTTGATTTTTGTTATTATTAAGCGCCTTTTTTTATAGAGGAGGTGCTCAGAGGCCAAACTAACTCAATTGCTTGTTTTTGATTAATAACATGGTTGGCCTGCGTCAGTGAATATTTATTAGTAGCTAAAACTATTTACTCCATAGTCAATTGGTTTGCCACCAGTATACGCTATTCACTCACGCACCGAATTGTTTTAAGATGCCAAAGTGTTAACTCCCTGGCTCCATAACAGTTAATATTATTATTGTCGAATGAATTCTATAAAAGGTTATGTTATTGAAAGTTTTTGTATATGCAGTGTAAAGTGTGTGTGTGTGTGTGTGTGTGTGTGTTTGTGTAGTGTTAATCATATGTATCATCTTATTTCTTCCAAGAAATAACTTACAGTGAATGAGCTCAGCAGTGCAAGTGACATTTTGGCTGACAACACAAACTCAAATCAAGACTTTATATCAGGCTCAGATGTAAAAGTAAGTTTCAATAATACTTCATTACAGTCACGTAGAGTCCTGAATAGTAATAATAAATTAGGCTATAATGAGTTTCACCAATTAATTGACAAAGATGGTGGAGTCTTATGCGAAAAAACCGTAACTCTTATCTTTCAGATAATGAGGAGGGGCCTATTCATGAGCCTATAAGAGAGCGTAAACCTAAATTAAAACCAGCTATCTGAAAGAGGGCACATAATAATAAACGGCAACTTTATGGTTAAGACTATCAAACTAGATCAAACAGGATTCACATTCGCTGCAAGACCTGTTGCTAGGAATATATATATATATATATTCCATATATATATATATATATATTCCATATATATATATATATATATATATTCCTTTATACTTACCAATAAATGCGCAGAGGTTTCTTTAAACAATAAAACAAAAAAACTTCACATAATCCTTTATTGTGAAATATATGAAATGAAATGAAATGAAATGAAATATAAATTTATTTCCACAATCTTCTTATAGGTACAGAGATTACAAATGCGTTTGCAAATTTTTTTTTTAACAATGAAATTTTAAATATTGTAATTTCTTAATATATATTTGTAGGAAATTAGCCTACATGGGCAAGCAGCCTGTGCGTAGGCTAGAGACGCTATCTTTTACAGAAATTAATGTTAGTTTGTTTTGCCGGGTATGGTTCAGACGCAAACGAAAGAGCAACAATAACAATAATAAATTAAATTATACAAACCGACCAAAAAATTTATATATAATTTATTTGAAATAGTTATCACTTTGAAATGTAGATGAATGACAGATGATATCGGAGGGGGGAGGGGTGAGAGAAAGGACCAAGGTCAAGCCCGCCCATATTCTGATAAGATTAGGGCCTCGGCTCCCTCGAGGCCAATCTGTAGAAGGAAAAAATTAACGTTTTTCTTAAAAATTGAAATTGAAGTTGATTCGAATAATTTGAAGTGACTGAAGTTTTTGCAAATGTTTCTGAATAATACATGGGAAATATAAAAGGAATTTGTTATTGAAAATGATTTAACTAACCTTGTAACAGGTATACCGACATTAACTGCATGCCTGGTATTATAAGAATGTGATGTTTTCTGGGAAAATTATGTTGTAATATTTATAAATATGAATTAAAAGATGCTTTATGTACAACTGTCGCAAGGAAAGGAGTGAAGATTCGTGAAAAAGAGTGTCAGTAGGATAACGCTTATTTTTCCTTAATCCTGCTTTTAAGATACATTTTTGTGTTATGTAAAGGGGCTCCAAAACTGATTTTAATGCAACCGCCCCAAGCAATGTTACCAAATGTAAGAAGAGATTGGACATAAGCGCAGTACGTTATTTTAATTTCCTTTTCATTTAAAACATCACTTAATCTTCTGAAAGCGAAAATATATTTTCTTACTTTTGCTTGAATATAGGCTATATGATCAGACCATTTAAGGCGATGATCGAAAATTACACCTAGATATTTGTAACTTGTAACACGTTCAATACTTTTACATCCACATGTTAAATTTGCAGAATTGCCGCATTGATGAATTCTCAAACTATTTAAATTGTAATCTGAATTATTGTTCAAAGAAATAGGTAGAAATTTTCGATTGTCTTAGATATATTTAGTGAGAGAAAATTTTGATCTAACCATTTTTTCAAAATCATTAAGTCGTTTGTAGCCTTTTCCTGTACTTCCATCCAGTTGTTACCAGAAATAAAAATTAAGCTGTCATCCGCAAACAAAAAGAGTTTTCCATACAGATTTAGTTTAGAAATATTGTTTATATATATTAAAAAACAAAATAGGTCCCAATGTACTACCTTGAATCACACCATAATCCACATTTTGAGGATCACTGTTCTCTCCGCAGATGGACACAACCTGTCGCCTCTCGCTCAGGTAGCTGCGGAACCACGCTAGCGCAATGCCGCGGACTCCTATCATTTCTAATTTTGTTAACAAAATAGTGCGATCCACAGAGTCGAATGCTTTTTTTAAATCCAAAAAAACAAGCATGCACCTATTATTTTTTTGAAATACTTTTGTTTAAATCTCTGTTGATATCAAATAATGCGTCATTGATACTTTTGTCCGGCCTAAATCCATACTGACACTCACTTAAAATGTTATGGTTTTGTAAAAATGAGACGAGTTGATCCTTAACTATTCGTTCTAAAACCTTAGAGAAAACGCTTAACAATGAGATGGGACGGAAGTTGTTTTTGTTTGTAAATTCATTAGATTTGAAAAGAGGAAAGATTTTTGCTAGCTTAAAATTATCGGGAAATACACCAGTTGAGATACTTAAGTTAATTAAATGTGTTAACTGTTGAGAAATAACATGGATATTAGCCTTGAAGAGGTTAGCCGAGACCCCGTCCATCCCCGGTGCGGAACCACCCCTCAGGCCATTGACCTGGCGTATTACGTCATGTTCAGTCACAGTCCTGTAGTGAGAATTCAGTGTTCAGCCAGTAATCAGAGTCACGTACCACCGGATCCCCCCCTGAATCAATCTCGTCGGCCAGGGTTTTGCCAACAGCCGAAAAAAAATCATTGAAATCATTGGCAACCTGTTTTAAAACCTCCTTGCTCAATATAGGTGCACCTGGTAGAAATCTTTGAATAGGAAAGTTATCCCTACATTTATTCCTCCCAATTAATTCGTTAATAATTCCCCAAAACAATTTAGCATTTTTTCTACAGTCATTTAATTTCATTCTATAGTAATCCCGCTTTGTAGATTTTATTGAGTTGCTTAAATCACGTCTTAACATATTATAATAAGTTCTAAGATCACGATTAAAAGGTTGTTTTTTTAAGATTTTACTAATTTTATCCCTTTTACGAATCAAGTTTACTAAGTCATTGGAAATCCATGGCTTAAGTTTTTTTCTTCCGTGTTGTGGGATGTTTTATTTCTTTTTTTAGCGATAGATAAAGATTCAGTAATCACGCCCGAAAAATTGGCTGAACATTCGTTGACATCATAACAATTCAGGACGGGATCCCAGTTTGAGGTGATAAGACACTCGGTAAACAGTTTTTCGTCAGTATACGTAATCGGTGCTAGTGGTGTGTCAGTGGCAGTCGCGTGGACCGTGATCCTGAGGCCGGTGCTGTAGTGGTCAGTGACGGCGGTGTGCAGCACGGCGGCCTGCACACTCTGCATGTCGTTGTATCTCACAAACACGTGGTCCAGGCAGGTCGTGCTGTGCTCCGTCACCCGAGTCGCTTTGTCCACACATTGTACAAGTCCATGACCAATAAGGCAGTTTAAATATCTGTTAGTAATATCGTCAGGTGCAAAAAGGTTAATATTCATGTCCTCCTAGTAAAATGCATTTTTTATTACGTTCTACATTGTTATAATAGCTGTCGAGACCATCTATAAAACTACCAACGTCACTGTCAAAATGTTCTGTATAGTGCCAAAATGTTTGTAATGAGTATTTAGGTAAGTGAAGTTAAGTGAAATGCCGTAAACGTCCACCCAAAGTAGCTTGTGATGTAACTGCAGAAAGTCGCTTATTTACATAAACAATGACGCCGTCATTCTGGTTTCCGTAATTTATCACTCAGTACAAGGTCAAACCCCTCAATGTTCACTCCCTCCTCCCCCTCCTTCAGCCAACACTCCGTTAGAACAATTACATCTACATTGCTAACTATCAAACTCAAATATACCTTTAACTCATCAAAGTTTTTAGAAAAACTTCTAATATTAGAATGGGAAAAAGTTAATGTTACTACTGATAACCCTGTTACTCTCCGTAAAACTGTAGAAATCTTTAAATTTAAGTGGGCTATCAATCTCTAAACATTCCTTTGGTAAATCATTATCACCACTGTCATCAATCATTATTATCACAGGCTGCCTGCCCGCCCTAATATGATTATAAGTTTTAAGATAGCAATATTATCATATTATATTATATTATATCATATAAAAATAATATAGGATAAGACATTGAAGAAAATTTAAAATAAACGCTGTTGGTTTACAACAGTAATAATCATCCAAATTATAGCTATATACATAATAAAACAAATATATACACACATCTACACTCACGAGCACACTCACACATACACAAACGTACATACATATGCACATACATGTACATATTGTCAAAATAATATTGATTTGTTTTTAAGATATTGTAACAACTCCTTCAAACAGTATGAAAATGAAGACTAATATTTTAACTTACAGTTCAAATGTTCTAACTACAGCAAGTAATCTATACAAATAAAATTGTGAAATAACGGTTTTATAACTGCAAAATTTAAGTTATTTTATTTAAACGGAATACATAGCTAAAATGAAGAAAAAATTACTTAAATAAATGTTGTTATCTTTGTAACAGTGACAAGCATACAATCTATAGCTGTATACATACACGCACGCACGCACGCACGCGCGCACGCACACACACACACACACACACACACACACACACGCACACACACACACAGCCATACATACACCTATAGACACACTTATAAGTATACATGGTTTGTTAATATTTTCAAAACAAATTTAATTATATACTAATATATAATTATAAACTCTATAAAAATTATAATTATAATTATAAAACTCATAATTTACCTGGTATAATAAGGAAAAGTAAAATTTTAACTTTTATTACGAATAAAACTCTACAATTATTTTAATCAGAAAGATCTCATTAATCTTTTAAACTTAACTTAAAACAAGGTCTAATCTTGACTACAAACAACATTTAAAAATAACGATTGTGATTGTAATAAATTATAATAAGTATTGTTAAAAAAACTAACTTAAAAACACTTCTTCTATTTAAACTGAAATAAACTTCTAATTGATATGAACCTATCATGTTTAAATAGGTATAGACAAAGATGCTTTAGTTTTATAAATTATTGCATTGACATTTTACTAGCTTATATATTATTTTATTATGTATAAATAACAAGAAGTAATTCTAAATGATGTCAGGACAGTTTTGTTTCTATTTAATTTTGGTATAATGATCCTTTAAAATGTATAACAAGAAAATAAGTTTTTAACTCATCTCATTATAGATAAAATGAAATATTACTTATATTAAAATGAAACAAACTTAGCCTATACTATTTCCAACTTGTTTTTAATGACATTAATAAACACCTTTATTTGGAAATTGTTAAACTATTTAACTCTGGTATTCATAAATGTATCTAAATTTTTAAGAGAACAAAAATGTAGCTTACAGGAAAGATATATTTTTACTTGGTGTCGCTGTGCGGAGCAGGCTGAGCCTGCGGGTGGTGGTCGAGTCCATCCAGCTCCTGGATGCTGCGGTAGATCCGGATGGCACGTGAGTCCTGCGTCACCCGGACGAACACCTTGCCGTCCTTACTCCAGGCGTAGGCCAGGGATTTGGCTCTGACTCCAGCCTTGCAGTGCTGCAGCAGGGCCTTGTTGTGCTGAGTCAAGTGTTCGTTGATGAACACAGGTCCCGGGGTAAACGAAGTGTACAGGTCTGTCGTCTGGATCCTCTTCTTCCTGGCCGAGGCCAACCAGTCAGCTCTTGTAGTTCGACGTGCAAACTGGACCACGAATTGATGGGTGGAAGCGACGATCTCTAGGTCCCGGAAGACGGTGAGCAATAGAGATGTCTTGTCTCTCAAAGGGAACTCCGAGCGCTCCAGATATTGCCTCCAGGATGGCGTAGACGTCCTCTCCTCCCGTCTGTGGAACACCGCGGATTTCAAGATTCCCCATTCTAGAGTATTGATCTTGCTCGATGATACTCCACTCGGCGTCCCTCACCCTCTTCGAAAGTTTAGAGTTTTCACTCCTTAACTCTATACACTGTTCTTTAAGAATTTTATTCTCTTCTTCGACCACAGACATTCTAGCGGTCACCGCGGCAAGAGAGTCTTGGATCACGGACATGCTCCGCTCAAGACCACTGAAGCTCGCCTTAAACATCTTATTGTCTTCTGCGATCTGATTCTGTATACTCCTCAGTAGACTGAGCATAGAGGTGTCCTCAGAGTCCGATTTACTTCCCACGGATGCCGTGTCTTTGCTACAGTCTTCACACTGCCACACAGCGCCACTCGCGATCAATCCTTTTAAGTTTAGCAACCGTGCGAATTCGGCAACACCCGGG
This sequence comes from Homalodisca vitripennis, assembly GCF_021130785.1. Classification (NCBI taxonomy): domain Eukaryota; kingdom Metazoa; phylum Arthropoda; class Insecta; order Hemiptera; family Cicadellidae; genus Homalodisca; species Homalodisca vitripennis. The sequence continues at coordinate 15,154 of NW_025782431.1, read as the reverse complement.
GTGAAATTCGGCTTTGCACTCTGCGCACTTTGCCATTTCCGAAGGCTTCGAAAATGCCTCGTTACACTTTGAACACACCATTATAAATAGAATGAAAACCACTCACACTCCTAAAATCGCAGAACAAGTAATTCAGAATATAAATAATAGAAATATATTACACCCAAATGTTCGGAAGTACAGATATCGAGGCAGACGCTCGCAGGTCGGAACGGGCGGGCAGGCAGGCAGAAACACGGTCTACTCTAGCTGTACGGAGCGCTTATCTCTGCGACCTTCCAGCTCGGCTGACTGATAACGACTGATATATATTCCTTTCTACTCATCTTCCCATCCCTAACAAGTTTTGTGTGTGTTTGTATTAAAGGTAATGTACATAAATTGGCAACTAAACAGCATCTAATATCAGCTGGAGTGTTTATATAAAATTAAATAATCTACTGCATAGATAAGACGCGCCCACACACACACACACACACACACACACACACACACACACACACACACACACACACACAATTTTCGTTTTAAAAGACATTTATAAAAAGCTACTTTGTTGTCAGGGATCTAGTTTCTTTAATGCAGTAGTGTAGTATTTTGGAAAACAACATCATATTTAAGCTAAACCTAATGTGAAAATCGAGATCTACTATTCTGTGGTAAAAATTATAGCATGATATAAATATGGTTATTAAGAGACCTGCTTGTTTTGTTTATTTAAATTTATTGCAAAATGGATGTTACACATTTGCATATATGCAATTTCTGCTGTAGTTTGTTACTATGTTTTCTTTATTCACTATGGTCTTGTTTTTATTTGTTATACTGCTATTTGTAATTAATATATTTATGTAGTATATTGTATACTTGATGAAGTTTGTTTGGTGATGTTGTAATTCTTTGCACTATTTATAAAAGCTATTCGATGTTATATATTTCTTGTTCAATTTGTAAATTTTTTATTGATTACGAAATTTCTGGTTTTGGTGTATAATTTTATTTTGTTTTGTAACATTGTATAGAGTTTGAAGAGCGGATTAAAAGGCAAGTCAAATTTCCATGTGGTGTGTCAATTTTGGAGTTTCTACACAATATTTAAATTGTTGATTAACACGCTAAAATATATTCTATATACTCTAACGCATACAGAAGTAGTTTACATTCGGAGTCAAAGATAACATCCAGTCACATTTGTCTGACCGCAGTTGTAAACAAAACTATAACCCGTGTTTTACTGCTGGTGGCTTTTTTTTACGTTAGTTAAACGCTTCCTATATCGTAGCCTCTGTAAAAACTGGTTTTTCATACTTTTTTGTATCCTTTCATAACTTACTATGGTATAAACATTTAATGGACTACAAAGTATAATTTTATATATTCATGCAATTAATTCATTTTTGTAAACAAGAGATGTACGAGTATTTTCAACTACAATGTTCCTGAATCTCAAGTGATCATCTTGTTCTCATTAGATACATCCCTGTGCTACCGCCACCGTAGAAACTCTACGGGTAAATCTCTAAACCCGCAATGTTTCCTCAGCTATAGTGACCACCTTGTTCCATTTAACGTGCTAATATACACTAATATTCCATACCATAATCTAATTTATAATACTGTACAAATACTGTACACATAGATTGTACTAATATTATATTAATAATAACGTTAAATCTAATACAGGTTGGGAATGCACCACACGAGTTGTAGTATAACATGGCCTGTTATACGCCAACCAATATAATGAAGGAGCCCTATATTCAATCCATTTTAAATAATTACTTTACTATTTTCATGTTTTTAAGGATTATAATAATTTACCAAAACTAAACAAAATGAACAAATAAAATGAAGCGGTTAAGACGAAAATACTGGATAAATTAAAAAAAGAATTCGCAATCAATTAACATAATTATCGGTAAGTAGTAGGCAGGAAAGAGAAGGTATAAAGTAAACGAACGGATAAACACCGTAAGAGAATGCTCGAGAGTTTGCTGGAGTTCAAACTAGATTCTAGCTTATTTATTCACGGAATGTCCTCCATTCTTGAATTTTGTTCATGTACCAGTTATGTATTACATAAGGATAATATTAAATTGCAGTTAATTTTTGCACTTTTTATTATATAAGCTATTTTTGAATTAAGGACTTTCATACTTGAAGAAAAGGGTAGATTTCAAGTTATGAAATTTAGTGTAATTTTTTTTAACATATAAGAATGACAGATATCATGTCCATTACAAGCTTTAAACAAAGAATTTACTACACTATAAGCTCAGGCGAGTTGTAGTGTGATGTGGTAATTAAGAACATTATACTTCAAGGGTTATGTTCTTTGAATATAAAGGGGTACCACGTCCTGGGAGAAGTTACACTTTGCTGTAAATCCCTACTAGCAACATCAGAGCACTTGGTAAACGTTGCTTTTGTTTCAAGCGTATTCATGAATAAAACATACTATCTTTCTATTTTATTGTAAGTTGAAAAAGATATCAAGTACTTTTATTTTTACCGTACAATATCTATTTACTGTAAATTTTCGAAAATATTATAAATACAGTTATACTTTAGCAGTAGTGTAATGCACATTGCAACGATGGAGATACTATCTAATGTTTACTTCAGATGGTATCAGTGACGAATGAACCAACTAATGCATTGCAAATACTATATGAACTCTCTTATAATACCCACCTTAACTCTGGAACTGGCAAAGTCAACATTTTCTATGCATTAAATATCATGTACTACTTTTTTTTTATCTTTCGAACAATCTTTATGTAAATCGTAATAAAGTTATGTCATTTTTAATGCCATTCCGTGCTTTCTTTTCATGTACTCACATTTATACATAAAACGTTTCTTTATATTTTATTGGCAGTTCAAAAGTAAAAATATCTAACAATATTTAGTAAGTTAATCTATTCGAGTAAGCAAATATTTTTTTTTAACTATGTGTTGTTTCTGTTCTGTTTTATAAATACACATTTTCTTGAATAGTATATTGAGTTATATAGGTTGCAGAAAATAAAGAACGGTATTTTTGGATATTACGCTATGAAGTATTATATATTTTGAGATTTTCTGAATAATCAGTAAAATTAACGAAAAACAAAAAGCGTATGGAAGCTTATTGATCATTCTCCTCAACTCTACAATTATAAGTAGGGTCGCAACAGTGCGTGGTGTTGAACATTATTCTTATGTAGCTAAAATAAAGATGGCCGTTAATAAAGCCTTCTCTTAATATTAATATCTAATCTATTTCAAGAAATGGAAACAACACCACTTTTAGCAGAATCAACCAAATATTTCTTCTTACTACTGTTTATTCTCGCTGATACGGCACTGCATACATTTCTAAATCGTATATGAAGTCGGGGACGCTGCTTTAGCACCACCTGGAATAAGCACCCCCTCGGGCTCTGACGTCACGGCAGGGGGGTGCTAATTCAGCGGACGGACACGGACCAGGCACGGAATTAGCACCCCCCGACTACAAGGGGGTGCTAAATCAGCGCATGAACATGGTCGAGGGCCCTGAATTAACACCCCCTGTTCCAAGGGGGTGCTTATTCAGCGCATGGACATGGCTCAGCCACTGAATTAGCACCCCCTAGCATTCAACCAGCAAAAAGGATATTTATCTTTTACATATTCAATTCAATCATAAATACAATAGTTGTTATCTGGATTTTTGTGACGCTGCCACTTATAAGCTACTATCAACGATTGTTTTGCAATTTCCGATGAACGATTAAATAATATAATAATCAAATATGTCTACTTTCTCTTCAAAATTACCATAGACTTAATATTACATAATAATGCTCCGACTAACAAGGCTAATAGACCTTAGCACTCCTCCCTCTCATACGCATTGTCATATTTGTGTAATAATTTTCACTCATGACTTTGCTTTCTTAATTTGTTTCTATATATCACGTATTAAAATAATAAATTAAATCATATCCTTCATTTATTCTATTTCAGTTTATTCTTTCAGTTAATATGTTTGTAAATTTAATTAACGCACTGCTAAATATATCTTAAAAAAAATAAAATTCTCGTCGATTCTGAGTCGATTTTTGGAATATTACGGAAGGTAAAATGTAATTATGGTTTTTATACACAATTAGTCTAGTATCTTTGCTGTGTCATTTTTATTGTACAGGTATTGAGTACTGGGCGTCCATACCAATGAAAGATCTAGTCTACTCATAGTCTAGTTAAGGATATTCACTGAGCAAGCATTAACAGTTCGAGCTTAACCCAATCGTGAAAACTCAATGAAACATGTTTATACATATAATTAAAACTATGTTATTTGTATATGAATCCATAATTAAAGTATTTATTTCATTTAATAGCTTCACGGAAATGGAATCTTCTTTTTTTAGTTTAATTCACTCAAATTTAAAAAACAATTACAACAAATAATTTTGTAAACAATTTAGGCTCGTATTTTAGGCAAAATAGTTCACTGTCACACAGTATAGAATTTTTCTCTGCGGCATTTTTGTTTCATATTTAATTTTAATTACATTTCAAAATTAGGTTTTATAGATTGAAACAGATGAAGTATGAAAATTACAGTTTTTGACTTGTCATTTATTACAGAAATAATTTTTCAGTACCTGCCCTTAAATAATTACTCGTAACCATCTGCAGTAAGAAACTAGATTATAATTTTTTTATCTTATGCACTATTAGGCGTACAGTGAATCATCTGCACAATGGAACAGCTACATAGACTTAACACTAAACAAAAATCCGTAGAATGGTACTCACAAAAATATCTCAAGGTTACGCCCATAAGTATTACTACTACTTACGTGTAAAATATCCCCTATGGAATCATGCCTAACTATTTTTCATGATTAAAGGAATATATAGAAACATCAAATACATTTCACATGAGGCTACAACTTGAAGATACATTATTAGTTTATGAACTTAACACTGTGATAAAAAACTTATGGACGAGGCATTGGTAGCTAAGGATGAAGTATATTAATCCGCAAAGGTTTCTTCCTAACTAGTTAATGTAAAAAAAATGTTTGGTTGACTTCTGTCCATCTTACTTCTAGCAGATATATCCCTCTGGTAAAGGATTATACCCTCGATTATATTACTTTTTCTAACGGTATCGATGATAATTAGTGTAATATTACGAGAATGAATAATAGAATTCATATTAGCAATTTCATATTAAGTGATATCAACTATTACATGTAAAGTATTCCCACATATATGTTTTGTTGCTCCTTTTATGAGTAACCCTATTTTCAAATGTGGATCATAAATCTTTTATTACCTACAGTACTTTAGGAAAGGAGGGATCGTGATTTTTAATTACTTTAGAACATCAGTTCAAAAAATCATGGAATGTCGCATTGAAATTAAAATTGGAATATTTTCCAATGACCATAATTTATTTCATCAGTAGTATGCCATTTTTTTAAAGACATGAAGGTGATGTCTATGACGTACCAGTTATTCTAAAAAAATTCCGTACGAAGGGGCGGGTATCAGCTAGTAAACATTTAAAAACTTGAAACTCGTTATTTTTGCCTTAACATCGTTGCTCGTTATATATTGGTCGTCTACTAATTATGAAATATACAGAGTGAAATCAACCTGCAAATATCTATTGTAGGACTGTAGGTCCACACATAATTTTGACGAAGCTGACGAAACCCGTCCGTGCACTACCGACCCTACTTTTCAAACTGATGTGGCCGTATCGAGTGGTTTGAGTAATAATATCGATGTTATTCTCAGTTGTTATTCCTATATTAATACATAACTTATTATGTGTAGTGAATTTGTTTGATGAAATTTCCTAAAAAATATAAGAATAAATCAAACAATGTTTGAGTGTACAGGCCCAAGGTGTGGCATATTATACTCTCTAGGTAACGGATAATTTTACACGAGTAAAGAGAAAAGATAAAGTAGAACACGGTAATGATGTATGGACAAATACTGAAAATCATCGCTTTTTTATATGCAGTTAAAAAATATTTAACTATTGTGTGTTACATTAGTCAGACGTGCACTTCTAACCCCATGCATCTGGAAGTGTCAAACTTAAGGATGAACACTCTTACAATATTGTAAAAAGAAGAGTTAAATCTCAGTGAAGTCTTTAATAAAGCGTCTATAAAAAGGTAAAATTTAAAATTACACTTCAGCTTAGCTGTACTTTTATTTTAAGGTTATTTATATCAGAAAGTGTAGAGAAATTTGTTACTCTCTAATTTTCAATTCGTTGTAATTTTTATAACTGATTTTTAAACTAGGTAGTAAACAGATGTATAGAAGCATAAATATTACTTCATTAATAATAAAAAAATACTATACAAATATACCTAATATTTCATTTTGTATACAGTAAACTTTTATGTTTTTTTAATGTTTTAGTTTCCGGGTAGAACAAAATCTTCAAACCTCGGTTAGAACAAACTTAACAACTGCAACAAATAGCAATCTTTACTGGTACATTTAAGCATCTACGTAAGGGGGTTCGGTAGGTTAAAAATTAAAAAATTATAAATTTTTTTATTATTTCAATTTATTTTTCTTCTGTGTTTGTTTTCTGAACATTTTGACATAAAAGTTATTTAATTCTGACAATGGGAAGTATTTAAAAAAATATATACAACATATTGTCTGCACAGCTGCAATTTTTACCAGAATTGTATCTATGGTAACGACAATACTATTATTTATTTGTTTATAATAACTAGCATCCAGAAACAGTTGTTTTTCTTTCAATGGTTGACTAACCTGAAGTATTGTGCCAATAAACAGCAGACAAGAGAAGTAAGAAAACATTGTTTGTTTACATTCATGAGTTTATTCTTTATTGTGAAAACTCAAAAGTAAATACACATTAAAATTATTTTTCTAAAGTGTTGTGTCTAGTGTTTTAAGAAGAATATATTATTCAAAATGCCTAGGAGTACTAGTGTTTTCAAGAAAAGGAAACGAGTATTTTGTAAGAAGACAGTAGAAACTGAAATTAGGCATAGTCCTAATGCTGATGTTTTGGAAGATATGACTAGTCTAGATGAACCAGTTAGTGCTTCAAAAGCAAAACTAGGAAATATTTCCAATAACTACCAATCTATTGTTGATGGTGAGCCTAGTCTAGCCTATGAAATAGTTGATTTGAATAGTTTGTTGAAAATAATTTCTAATATAGCAGTTTGTAAACATTGCCATGAAGCAATTGATTTCAAAGTCGGTAGGCGTGTTGGACTTTTCTTTTCAGGTGATTTTACATTTTCAGGTTGTAGTACAAAGACATTAGCTTCATATGAAAATTGCTGTACTTTACCTGATAACCCATCACACAATAAAATGTATGACCTAAATGTTAGGTTAGTGTACGGTATGCGTACTATTGGAAGGGGCCAGGTCGCTTGTGAAACTCTTTGCGGCGTGCTAAACTTGCCTAAACCTCCTAAAAAGTTTAGTGAATACATTAGAGTTCTAGGGTCTAACAGCTGAGGATATATGTTTTTCATTTATGAAAGAGGCTGTAGAAGAAGCAGTGAAAATAAATGATGGAAATAGGGATTTGTGTGTTGCCATCGACGGCACTTGGCAAAAGCGTGGACATACATCTCAAAATGGCGTTGTAACTGCTACAAGTGTTGATACTGGTAAAGTTGTAGATGCCGTCATACTGTCTAAGTACTGTCGTTGTAGAGGCAAGTTTACTGGCCATCATGATGATAATTGCAGTGCTAATTACCAAGGAGTAAGTGGGGGTATGGAAGTGGTAGGAGCCTGTAAAATATTTCAACGGTCCGTTCCAACTTATGATGTTTCGCTATATTGAATATCTTGGAGACGGCGACTCTAAAGGGTTTGCTAGTGTATTAGAAAGCATGCCTTATGGTAATGACTGTCCAGTTACAAAATTAGAGTGCATTGGACATGTCCAAAAGCGTATTGGCACACGCCTAAGGACATTAAAACTAAAAGAAGGTAAGGCAAAACAAATTGATGGAAAAAACCTTAGGCGGTCGCAACCGACTAACAGATGCTGCTATATTATCAATTCAGAAATACTACGGATTAGCCATACGCAGAAATATAGGTAATTTGAATGACATGAAGCAAGCTATATGGGCAGAATACTACCATTTACTATCAAGTAACTCTAATCCTCAACATGGACTTTGCCCGAAAGGAAGTGATAGTTGGTGTAAATATCAAAAAATCATTGGTCCAAAATGAAAAATATGATCATGAAAAACATTTTCACCTACCACTTGCCATAATGGAGAGGCTAAAACCTATTTTCAAAGATCTTAGTGCTCCTGACCTTCTAAAAAAGTGCTTACATGGTAAATCACAGAATCCCAATGAGTCTGTGAACCAAATAATTTGGACTCGCCTACCTAAAACCGTGTTTGTAAGCATTCACACACACTTCACTTAGGTGTATATGATGCCATCAATACTTTTAATAAAGGAAACATAGCAAGGTGTATGGTATTTAAGAAACTGGGATTGATTGTTGGGCAGAATTTTTGTGATGCTATGAAAAATAAAGATATATCCCGGCTAAAAAAGGCTCAGCGCATGATCTCGGAAGTTGCAAAAAGAAGCAGACAATCCCGTGAAAGTGCTAAAAGGAAGTTGGAAGATGAATGGGAAGATTTGGAGGATCCTGATGATCCCAGTTATGGAGCAGGATGCCATTAACTTCAGTTACATATTACCAAGTAAGACCAAATGTATATTTTAAACTTTAACGTTGATTTCCCGGAATTTAATTTTTTTCTTACTTATGTACCTTTATCTCAGGAAGTAATTAGATGGATCATTATGAAAAAAAAACCACTTGTACATGCCACCAATATACACATTTTAAGCGCGTAACATTGTAAAAAAAATCTTTAATAATTACGCAAAAAAATAAATAACATAAAATTTAAAAAAAACATGTATTTTTAAAAAAATTCTTTTTTAATGAAATTTTCTTAAAAACCAAAATTTTTTGCGCTCTATTTCATGATAAGGACCTAAAAAATAACACATAAAAATTTTACTGTAATCGAACCAGTTGTTCCTGAGAAGAAGGTACATAAAATATAGGAATATAGCATTGTAAGGATAGAGCCTACCGAACCCCCGTAATCAATAGCATATCTACAAACTCCGTATAAATTTACAAGCCAAAAGTAGGTCTGAGGTCTTCCATTTAAAAACAAAATATTAAATAGACATATAATAACTACAAAGACATTTTTGGTCTAGGTAATCAACATGTATTAGAGTGTTTTTTTCTGACGTCTCAATCAAAAGAAACTTTGTTTAGAAATAATTAAGAATATTATGACCACAGTTCAGCAATGTAATGTTAAAGTCACTTGATTAGAGCAGCTAAAATCAAAACAGCTGATTGTTGCAGCCCACATTCAGTCATATAATAAAGGCGGATATTGTTTGGTAATTGGTTTTAAAAAACTAATTGGTTTTAAAAAACAAACTATCTCCCTTATTTCACAACCAATTTTTAAAACTTGGTATCGTTAGATTTTTTATTAAATTGTGTAATAATTTAGATCTTTTTTTACCATATATCGCTTTTAAGATATTTACGCTTAAAGATCTTTTAGAAATCACTATTTTGAAAATAAAGCTTGTAAGAAATTTAAATTTTTGGTTTTCCTTAAGGTTATAAAGGTATATACAAATTTTTAACCTAAACAATCCATCAAATATAAATAGTAAAGTAAAAAAAGACAAAAACAAAACAAAATTGTGGCTATTAGAGTAATTATTGAGTTTTTAGAAAAGTGAATATGATTGTTTTTGCCTTTGGTCCATGAATAATGTCTGAAAATATTGGTAGAGATTGTGGAACACTCTCTATAATAATTTTATGTACAGAGTGTCCTGTAATTCTTAGGACAAGTCTATATACCGCAACTGCTCAGGTCATGGCAAACGCATTTCAGAATATGGAAATAGATCTTTGGTGCTTAGTTTCCTATCCGTCAGTCTGTATGTGTTTTTTATATACAAATTCGCTTTAATATCTTAAAACGAATAAACAAATCCTACCTAATTTGGATCAAATATTTGTGGTAATAAGGCCAGTTATAAACAATATTCATTAATCCTTTCGAAATGGCGGCCATTAAATCTGATTAACTTTGAATGTCTTAAAATCCAGCAGGCATACAAGAATAAATCTGATCGTGGATTGTATAACAAATCTAATTACTCAAATACTATTTCAAACTAGTAATAAATAACTCATTAAGAGCATCTTTACTGTAAAAAAACATTATTCGTGAAAATAAATTAATATCAGCTTTAGAGTATCTTATCCCTATTTCTTTTATTTTTGTGATTTATTATGCAAAACATTTGAAATACATGTTTCAGGCCTATCTAAGGATAGAATAGAATCATATATTTCATGTTTAATGAATGTATTTTAATACCTGTTGTTTTAGGACATATTTATTTACGAAAATTTAGTCAAGCGAAAATCATATGTATTTCCAATAAAACCGCTTATCTTTGACTTTGTCATCTATAAAAGCATTATTGTCTGAATATTACTGTACGAATTTTCTTGTTCTTTATTATTCTTAATATATAACAGATAACCTAGTCACTTTATTTAGTTTTTTCACATATATTGTGAATAAATTGAAGCTTTATGATAAATACAACAGTTTATTATTGTTAATTAAGACATTTGTTTTTTGTCCTTCATTGTTCATAAAGGCGTTCATTGTTGATACATTTGCAATATCTCTAGTAGTTTTTAATTTATTAGAAAAAAGTTGCTTGGCAACAGATATTAATGTATTTCCTGTACTTTAAATGAAGGGACTAAGATGTGAGCACGATTGGCATAAGATATTCTGGAGCTGCCGTTTACTCGATTTTTGTATTGTGACCTACTCGTTGAGATTTTCCAAGATATTCCATTTTTAACAACAAAAAAAACGCACACTAACCGACAGAAGGGAAATTAAGCAATGTAGATCCATAATACTCAGTATATAAATGTATGTTTTGCCAGCAATAACGCTTTTGAAAATACGGTAGTATATTTATTGCTACGTGTTTTTAACATTGTTTTCAACTTTTTTTTAAATTATAGTTGAACTAACTGATATGGATATAACTGAACGATATTTATTCTTGTAAATATTAAAATAATATTTAAATTGTTTGTCAAGTGTGTTTGAATTATACTATTCAGTTTAAATAGTATAATTCAGTTTATGATGCGTCCTTAAAAAATAATTGGCTCTTAGCCGTCGCAAAATTACAATTTCACGGTTCTAAATTTTCCCGCTTTCGATTGGTATTCAAAAAATTAAAATAAATAAATAATTGTTTTTAAAGTGGTTAATAGGTTGATATAATCTCTGACCATGTCTATTTATTACACATGCCGGATTTACGCAATATCAGTTCCTCTGCGTTGTTTCGTACCACGATTTCAAATTAATTTTACTTTAAAATAAACCTGTATTTGAATGCCTAGAACCTAGTTTTTTACTTAAGTATATTTTGATGCATAGTATTTTTTATAATTGGTAATGAACTGTTTTGTTTTTGAAATTTTAAGTAAACCACAGCAATGCAGTAAATATACTCATTGCAATATATTTAAATTATATATATATATATATATATATATATATATAATATATATATATATATATATAATATATATATATATATATATTATATAATATATATATATATATATATTATATAATATAAATAATTATATATATATTATTTATTTTATTGAAAAATAAATCGCAATATGGTTAAACGTTTATTACTATATTCCGTTGGAGTAATTATTCATCTCATCAATACGGCGCTGATTTAGCAGCCCCCAGATTCAAGGGGGTGCTAAATCAGCACATGAGCACGGTCAAGGCGCTGAATTAGGACCCCCCTATTCGAAGGGGGTGCTAAATCAGCACATGAACACGGTCGAGGCGCTGAATTAGGACCCCCGTATTCGAAGGGGGTGCTTATTCAGGGCCTGGACACGGCCACTGTGCTGATTTAGCACCCCCTTTCGTGACGTCAAAATGACGTCAGTAGCGAGGGGGTGCTATATCCAGGGGGTGCTAATTCAGGCGCACCTATGAAGTCCCACTGGATAGTCTGTAGTGTGTTGGTGTCGTGACAGATTAGGTCATACATATTAGGCAGCTTATACTTCTGTCAGTCAGCCGTGTACGTTCTAAACTTGACAGAGCCAATTCTTTTCTTTGGATCTAGAGATGATAGGAGGCGTAAAGCGTGTTCCACTGAAGCGAGACCAGACTGGCAAGAGGCTATTACCACCCCACGATGGATGCTAAACGATTACCTCAGCGCGACAACCTGTCGCGATAAAAAATCAAGCTTCCTGAGATCCTACTTAGTATTTCTTGAGCGATTGAAAGGCAACAGTGATTGAATAAATTACCTGTCTCTACATGGAATTGCACAAGAACTATAAAAACATACTTATTAAGTCCATATAAAAACCAAACTAATCTAACAAACAGTCTAAAACTGTATTAAGTTTTCATTCCATGTTGGTGACGATGTGTCACTCCCCCCCCACCACTACACAATATTTTACGGTGGGTATGGTAAGAGGAATTAGAATGGTAGTTTTTTTTCAGGTGTAATGGTAGAGGGTCTACCATCAAACAATCGTGTCTCCATTACTGGTCTTCCGCTGGTCTGCAAGATTCATCTCCATTTTGATGTATCAAATAATAATGTTAGTATTAGAATAACTGTATTAATGTAATACACTGATCTCTGCTTATCTTTTTACCTCCTAATATAACGTATAAACATCATTGAAGTGTTGCATATAATTTTCACAATACCAAGGTCCTATGAAGCTGATTATTTAATCTAGTTTATAGTAAATCTGTATTGCTTAGTTGTCTTATAAATTATATAATGTATGTAAAAACGGATGAATATATTTTTTCGAATTATTTAACAACTATACTTATTTATTTAACTACGTCTTCCTACAGATCAAGTGAACTTAGGTTGCATTTAATCACACATTATTTATACTATAATTTATCCAAGAACTTTAAGCTTGTCAATTTTGTTTCAGTTATTTTTTAAATTTACTTATTGTTTAGCTATTTTGTTCCAAATAAATTGAGGTATTACATTTACGAGCGACTCATATTCATCAGTTTCAGCTTCGAATTCTGTTCATATTCTACAGATACATCATTTGTATCTATAGAGTAGACACCATTATCTAGTAGACTGTCAGTACTCTTATAGCAGAAAACTCTTTGTTATTGTCTTATAAATGTCAGTAGTATGTAATTTTGTAATATAATACCTGGTAAATAAGCACTATTAAGAGATTTTTAATAGGATTTGTATAGAGAAAATAATAATTGATAATATTAAGGAATCTAAAAACAACTTGATCGCATACGAGTTTGTAGCATCCACATACATCCACATACGAAAGTAACATTAATCTACATGTAACTAAATAGGTATCAACCTTCTGTAATGTATGGAGTAAACCGAGTAAACGAAAGCCCTGTCGCTTATACTATAAAATATAAAGTTAGCTTAATACTAGAAGAGAAAAAAATACACATCTTGGTTATCCCCACTGCTAAATTGAAATTAAATTAATTTTTATGTTTTTAAAAAAACTAATTCTTCATTTATTAATTAGATAAAAAATGTTTTTGTTGAAAATAAAAACTGAAATTTAAATCTTGATTGAAAGTTGTATTACACTACTTAAGTAGTATAGTGTGACCTTGAAATGCCACACAACGTGTCCCTGTAGCAGACTACGCTGAGGTTGTATGCAAAAGTTCAATGTTATCGGTAATGTTAATCTCAAGATGGCCTGCTGCTATAGAGCACAGAACTTTCTTACATCCTATATCAGACAATTGTGTCAGTGGTCTTATATAAATCATCATCTGAAAATGGGATAAAAACATATTTCAGTAAATTATAGTAAGTCTTTTTAGCCATATAATGTGTAATGATCAGTTAGAAAGTCTGTCCAGGTAAAAACATATAAGCAGAGAAAACATCTGTTATTTTAAACCTTTTGGAACCCTCCAAAAAGTGTATGATTATCAATGATTATCTAGGATTTAATAGATCCAAAAATAAAGAATATTTCCTTCATGACTAAAATTACTTTTTCAATATCAATCTTTTACTGTTAAAGAAACATTATCGGTACTTTATCTAAAGTTTAAATTCCTTTAAAAATGCTTTTATGCGTCAAATCATCGTGATGTAAAAACTACTTGCGACCAATTTGGACATTTAACTTTTAGTCGTAACCGTTAACAACACATCCTAAGTTATTCTCGACTGTAACTCAGGCGTACGCTAAAAAGTTGATGTTTAAGGTTCATTTGAAAAACTACGTTAACACTTTATTTTTTAATAGTAGAGCATTGAAACTTTGCTCTAGTAGAATATTGATTAAAACTAAAAAATTGAAATGCTGAGATAATTTAAAACAGATTTTTAGCCGTCCGTCAAAATCTAACAATGTTGATATTGCACACGTGTGTACACGTCGTAATCAATCATCCTGTTCATTCTTGTGGGCAACAAGGAGATAGCCTAGTGGGAGATTGGGAGTACAATTACTACCTTGAGTTTTATGTCTCTCTCTTATAATTAGAACCCTCTGTCTCTGCTAATTGACGCCTTTAGCCATAATTCTGAGAATACAATGTGCCTTAAGACATGGAATCGGAAACATAATGAGTAGTGGCAGTCCCGGAGATGTAATTAAGTACGCAGTTTAATTAAAGATAATTGATGACGAATGATTTTTGGTAACTGAGTTAACTATACTTTGTAATATTTTCAAATCTAAGTTAACTAACTACTTTACCATACAAAATTTATTGTTTAAATATTTATATATTTTATATATTTTTTATATATTTCTTTGCATACGATCACTTAAAAAAATTAACAGTTTCTATGTAGCATGTTTTTAAGTAAAAAATACACATAGTTCAAACCCATTGAAATCAAACTACAATCATTGTGTTGATCCTACTACTTGGATTACAGTTGCAAAGTGCTATAATTTGGGTTTTTATATCAAAATCAT
>NW_025782430.1:0-25000 GCF_021130785.1 Homalodisca vitripennis | reverse complement strand
CAATTTAAAAAAACTAATTTTTTAGTTTTTTTTAAATTTAAAAAATTTTAAATTTTTTTTTGTATACAAAAACTTTTTTAAATTTTTAAATTTTTTTATTTAAAATTAGGATTTTAAAACACAAGGGGAAATTTTGGGCCTAATTAAAAAAAGGGAAAAACCCTTTAAAAAATTTTAAGTTCTCATTTTTAAGCCCCCAAAAAACCTTTTTGGCCAAAAAATTTTTTTTTTTAACCCCCAATTTTTATTATTAAATTTTTATTAACTAAAGGGTTTTTTTTTATAGTCGTGGGGGGAAAATTAACTTGTGCAAAACTCCCCTTATGAAGGTGTGAGTTTAAATGTTCAATTGTACAGGGACTATCACACAAAACGTCCATCTGAACAGCCTCTAAGCCTCTAGATTTTGGGAAACCTTTAAATTTTTTTAACTTTTAAAAAATTTTTTCCGAAAGGTAGATATACTGAAAAATAACTAAACCTCACAAATTTTTGATTTTTTAAAATTTCTGTATCTTAAGTTTGCAATTTTTCTTTCAGTGTCAAAAAATTTTAAAACACCCCGACACAAACAACCAAAAAACTAAATTAACCAACCACATGATTTCAAATTTTCATATTCTAATTTAAAAACAAACCCCCTATTTTTAAATTTTGGGAACCTTCAAGCCACTTTTTTTGTTTTTTCTAATTTTTCTTCTTGATTTTGGGTTTTTTCCTGTTTTTTGTTTTTTTAAAATTGAGATTTTTTAAAACACTTTCATTTTAAAGATTCCTAGTTTTGGGACTTTTTTTAAGTGATATCGTTCCTCCCGAACAGCTTTTAAAATCCCCTTTCAAAATTTGGTCCAAAACTAAGATTTCCAGGTACTTTAAACCCGTTCCATCCTTTTCAGACCTATTATCCAAAGGGTCCCCAAATTTTTAAAAATTAGTGGGGGTGGGTCACTCAAAAGTCTTTTACCCTATCTGCAAATGCGCCATAGTCAACATTTTAAACACCCCCCCTTTTTAAATTCAGGTTTACTTTGGAAAAAATTCGTCCCAATTTAAGGGAACCTTTTCCAAATCTTGTATTCACCAAATATTGTTAAACTGAAACCATTTTTTGGTGGCAGTGCAGTAATCAAAAATGCTAAATTTGGTCATTTTTTATTTTTTTTTTAATAACAACTTTTGGGAACCTTCAAAACAAATTTTACTTTGTTAAAAAAATTTGGGGCACATATAGTATGTTTAAACCCCTATGTTCAAAAAAATATTTTGAAACGAATCCTCAAGTACCTAAACTCCCCGGTATCCCATGGGTGGGAAAAAAACATTTTTACATTTTTAAAGGTTGTTCACCAAAATTATGAAATTTTTAAATTTTAAAAATTTTTTAAAATTTTTTAATAATAATCTTAACTTGACGAAACCAAATTTTTTACCGATTTTAAATAAATTTCCCCGCAAGAATCTTCCCTGGGCCCGTTGGAGAATCTTTTGGAAATGGGGAAGGGAATTTAGGGGCTTTGGGTGTGACTTTTTGAACAAGTGGGGCTCGAGAAGGGCCCATTCCCGTTTTTAACTCCCCAAAGAACACTCTAAATTGGTAACTTGATTTTAAGGGTAAAATGGACTCAGGTAGGCTTTGGGGCCCGCATGTGGGAACTCTGTCCCAAGAAAAAATCGAATTGATAGTTGCACATCTTTTAAAATTTTAATCAAAAAAAATAAAGTAAATACTCTTGGGAAATTTTTCTGAATGATGCCCAATGCGTTTACTGTGCATTAATGAACAATTTTTTACTCTTTAAGGGGTTTTCACAAAAACCCCCAGGAGGCTACATATTGGGTGCAAATTTTCTTTTGAAAAAGGTTCCCCATTGGGGGGTGGCTATAATTTTGAGAGACTAACTTTAAAATTGTTGTAAATTTTAACAAAGACTCTTTGGCGAACTAAATTTTTTGGGGAACCCCTTAAAAACATTAGTTTTTTTAAATTTTGTTCCCAAAAATTTTTTTAAAAATTTTAAAAATTTTAACTTTTTTGGGAAAAAAAAATTTTTTAAAATTTAACCTCAAAAAAAAATAAAAAAATGTAATTAAAATTTTTAAACATGCAAAAATATAAGTTTTTTCCAACCCTTAACCCCCCCAAAATTTCCTTTTGGAAATTTTTTTCCCAACCGACCCCTCAACTTTTTTTTGGAAAAACATAATAAAGTATTTTTGGGTTTTTCCCCCAAAAAAAAAAAAGATTAAACATGCAATAAAACCCAAAAAATTACAAATTAAATTAAAAAAAAAGGGCTTAAATTATTAACAGATTAATGGAAATTTTTTTTACCCAAAAAAAGAAACCCCAAATTTTACAAAAAAACCCCAAATTTAAAATGGCCAAAAAAAAAAACAAAAAAAGAAGGCCAACCCAAAACAAAAAGGGAATACCCAAATTGTAAATTTACTAAAAAATGCAAAAGAATTTTTCCCATTTTTAAAAACCCCTTTTTAAAAAAAAATTTACAAAAAAATAAAAAAAAAAAAGGAAATTAAAAAAATTTTGGAAATAAAAATTTTTAAATTTTAAGGGGCTTTTTTAACCTTTAGGGGCCCTTTAAAAAAAAAAAAACCTAAAAAACCTTTTTTTAAAATTTTAATGCCCTTTTTTTAAAATTTTAAAATTGAAAAAAATTGAGTGAAACCCTTTCCTTAGATTTTAAATTCGGGAAAATTTCCCACTTTCCCCCAAAATTTTCTAAGTTTTTGGGGGGTTTAATATTAAAAAAGAAAATTTTTTAAATCTAACGCTTTTTTTTAAATTTTAAAAAAAAAATTTTTTTTAAAAAAATTTTTTCCTAATTATTAATTTTTTTTTTTAGCATACATTTAAGTTAAAATTTTTCATTTTCCATAAAAAAAAAAACAAAAAAACAAACCCAAACCCCCTTTTTTATTTTAAAAAATTAAAAATTTATAAAAAAATTTAAAATTTTTTAAAATTACCCTTTTTACCCCCCAAAAAACCCTATTTACAATTTTTAAATAAAATTTTTACCATTTTTAAAAAAATTTTTAAAAAAAAAACTTCCTTTTTTAAATTAAATGGGCAAAGGGTTTTTTTCCCAAAAAAAATTTTTACAATTCCCAAAAAAATTTTTTTCTTTTCTTCCCCTCATTTTAAATTTGGGGGGGGCCAAAAAGCAAAGTTTTGGGGGTGCCAAAACCCTTGGGCCCCTTTTTGTTTTTTTTTTTGTAAAAATTTTTTTTGCTAAAAAAAAACCCTTTTTGGGGAAATTTAAAAAAAATTAAACCTTTTATGAAATTTTTAAAATTTTTGGAAAAAAAGACCCCAATGGGTTTTCAGAAAACAAATTAAATTAAAAGAAAAAAAAAACATTGAAATTTTTAATTCCCTAAACCAAATTTTTCTTTTTTTTTAAAATTTAACAGACACCATTTTTTTTAATTT
Organism: Homalodisca vitripennis; assembly: GCF_021130785.1. Lineage (NCBI taxonomy): Eukaryota > Metazoa > Arthropoda > Insecta > Hemiptera > Cicadellidae > Homalodisca > Homalodisca vitripennis. The sequence continues at coordinate 21,546 of NW_025782430.1, read as the reverse complement.
CCTCTCTCTCCCTTTTGGTTTTTTTTTTAAAAAAACTGTTTTTAAAGTCCTTTAATTTAATCCTCTTTTCATTTTTTTTAACCTTTTTATCCTTTTTTGGAAAAATTTCTTGGTAAAGGGGTTTTTTAAATTCAAAAAAAAAATTTCGTCCTTTAAAAATTTAAACAATTTTAACCAAAAACACATACTAATGAAGTATTTCATTTTGAAAGCCTTTTTTTTTAAACAAAAAAATTCCCTTTCCAAAAATTTTAAAACCCAAAACCCAATTTTAAATTAATTTTAAAAAAACCCTTTAAAAATTGCGGGCACCCCAAATTTAAATTTTAAAAAGTTCTCGGGTTCTATTGCGGACACGGTGATGGAATCTTAGCCCCAGGTTTGCTGTAGATAAAAATTCTCTTCCTCGGTTGGCCCATATAAAACAATTTAGTTTTATTGCGGGAAAACAATATGAATTTTATGGCATTAATTTAGTATCAGTTGAACAATTACAAATTTAGATACGGGAGAGAGAGCGGAGCGGAGAGCGATTTCACGCGAGCTTGACGCGTTCAAAACCCTGGGCACGACTGCGACTCAGAACAACGAAACTCCAGGGTAGCACGCGTTGTTCCAGGACGCTAACCTCTGCAAAATTCCTGCCTGTTTACCACCCAGTAACTGCGCATCTGCTCTGGCGTATGGGAAAATTACCAGGCTTACTGCTTGGACAGACCTTGGAACTTACAATTCATAATTCGTGCTGAATTAAAAATATATATCTTCTCCACCTGCAGTGCTTAAACCTAATTGTCTTGGCTGCATATATTTCATTACTCGTTACTACAAAATTAAAAGTTATGCTGAATAAAAATTTAAAATATTATTACTGATGATTTAATATTTTAAATTGGCTGATTTAAGACCGCATATCGATGTTACCGGTCTGGTCTTAGGACTATATGCTGGGGTCGTCACACTCCCCCCAACCTCTAAAAACCATACTTGTCCCCAAAGTATGAGGAACCATCAGCCAGCAGCCAGAAGAAAAGTCTCTAATCTGCAGGGGAGGATCTCAATGTCTATCCTTTAGCAAGAAAAAAAATTTAAAAATAGTTTTGTTAATGATTACCATGCCTGCTGTCACTCAGTAGCCTCAATAAATGAAAATTTAAATAAACAATTGAGTTCCCCTAAAAAAGGCAGAATTCTTTATTTAATAAAAAAAAAAAAAGTATGCAAACGCTGATACGTAATTCTTTAATTCGATCCGATCGCTCGCTCTCTTATCAATGATTGATAACACAAAAGATATCCGGGACTGGACAAAACAAATATATCATGGTATTACACTTACGATACTAATTCAAGACACAGTACTTAACATCAGTATAAACCATAATCTCTAATGACACAAATAACGACTACCTAACCAGTACAAAATTTAAAGCAATACGTAGATAGTACAAGGGAACTATAACCAGTGCATTCTAACGTAATCTAAAATACTTAAACATTTACAAGTTGAAATACAACCACAACTACATTCTATTAATCTGGCTTGGCTCTCCAAGATAACTGATGGTTTGATTGGGTTTAATTTTAATGATTAAAAATAATAGTTGATAACACTACCACATTTTGTAGAGCCCTAAATTTAATTTAATAAAATTATAAAGTGGTAGTCTTTCTTGTGAATTTTGACACGCTACTCCACCATTCCTGGTTTGGCCTCGTGGCGGTTTTTCACTCGGGGGACGGTTTCCTCAGTCACCCTTACTCATGGATTTTAAATGGAGTAATCCTGAGTTTGTTCACTTGATACAACTCGCTCTCTTTAACACAAACCCCATATATAATATATACAGCCAAAACTAGTAGCATGGTCATGAATGACATAAAACTTAACTAACAAAATAAATCGTTAAGAAACATCCTCAAGAACAGTACTAAATTGGTTACATTTTAATTGTTCTTATTAAGCTACTAAGGCATCGACCAAACCATTACAGGTACTACATTTCATAAGGGCCCTGACAAAAAGACTTCTAAAACTAGTGGCTCGACCAGTTTAGTGGGTGGGCCGTTACACTGTTAAATGCGGAGGGGGTCTATGGCAAAAGCGGTTCAAAATCCTTTAATCCTTTTTAAAAAGTTTGCGTTTGACGTTCTTCTGAACATCCAAACAACTGGAGGGGACATTCCTCAAACTTCTCGACCTTCTTCAGGTTATGGCAGAAACAACAACAAAAAAAAAAAATCTATAAACTAAAGGTTCCGCCCCACACGCTTGGTTTTTAAGATGGGATTGTGGAACCTGGGGGCTCCCCAAGGTTTTTAACTCGCTTAACCCCCTTTGGGAAACAGCGGTAGCTCACCGAGAGCTTCTCCCTACTTTTCATTAAATTTACTGTATGCGTAGTGCTTCAAAATTAACAATAAGCCAAAAAAGTTCATATAAAACTCACCAAATTCACTTAAAAGAAAAACTAACAAAAACGGTAATTACAACACTTTTATACTTCGGCCAGACTGGAGAGTTACACCGCTTAGTTGGTTTGCGCAAGCCAACTAGACTGTTCGCGACAAGTTAGTCTAACAATTTATTATTGTTGAACGCTTTCAATGGGTATCAAGCCAACTATGGGTTAGCACAGGTCCAGACATTTGGCGTAAAAGGTAGGATCAGGGTCTAAAGGGTATGTTAGGATGGCGGCAGGTCCTTCCTGTGCCCCATGTGGTTGTCTCACATGTTTTATCTTACTTAACATTTTTGTCAATCGCTTAAAATTTTAGCCAATTATCGTGAATAATTTGGAAAAATTAATATCTCCAAGTCTGACTGATCAGACACAAGATCAGTTCTACACATTTCCACAACAATACAATTTAACAAAATTAAATTGTTAACATCTAAAAAACCTGGTTACATCAACAATCACAATTCTATACATAAAATACAAGTATATTCCTTAATTCATCTTCCAGTGTCTCCTTTAACAACTGTCAGTGTGCACACATCTCTCAACACAACTTGGACTAGTCAAACCACAATTAACACAAATCGATGCATTCCTTACTCAAAGTTCTGTGAAAGGATTTTATTCTGTCACAGCAATTAACACGATCTGTCTGGAGCAATCGGTATGGAGTTTGCCAAGCAAAACCTTCCTCCACCATACAAAGTGAAGTGAGTTGAGGGACTCCCACTTATTCGAGTGTCATTACTCACAGTTACAAAGCTTGTATCACGTCCCGCAGTCGCTCGAGATTAACAACTTCGGACTGCCTCCACGTTCTGTTCAACATCGTTTATCTCTCCAGGGTTCACACCCTCCCTTTGGTCTCCTACAGGACTGTCTCGTGACGTCAGGCCTCTCACTTTTGCGAAGACCTAGGTCAGAGTGGCGGAGCGGACGCTGTCGGCGACGGTTCCGGCGGACTCGAACACACATGCCATCACAGGCAATAACAAATCTGTAACAACATGTTACACAAGGCATCAGGATTGACACTAACCCAAAAAACTACCAGCAGCATGCCACTTTTTGGCAGCATAAAACCTTCGACCAAACAGATTGTGGGACTTCAGATGTGCGGACTACGTCCTCCGGACGGTACTCCTTAACACCTAATGTGCCCAGCCGTTCGTTCAGTTCCCTGCAGGGACTTTCACAGCCGTCTCCTGCTCAGATGTAAACAGCTCCTATCTCCTCTGCTTGTAGTAAATTTCTGTCCACATTTGGAAACACAATTTCACTTATCGGTTCTGAGAACACAGAGCTGCCGTGAATTACGCGGCAGGCAACATTGAATTCTTCAGAGGGAACATCACACATATTCAATTCCTCTAAATTCAACCGACCCCGTTCACTACCGCGGAAGTTATATTCTGGGTCCCGTCACTAGTTTAGACAGTTCAAAGTCAATCTGTGGTCCTCTGAGGGCCACTGTATATCCATCGGCTTGGAAGTTTTGTCAAGTTCCGGGGACCTTAATCCCCGATTATTAATTTTCTACCACAGAGGCCTCACTTGCTCGTTAATGAATACATCTCAACCGCCACAATTTGGTATCTTGCTTACGCTTAACTGGACATTCGAAAACGGGCAAACAATCAGTTGTTCCCCCTCGGACACTCTCGGTCGATTCCAATTGATTTGTACATCGCGTACTTCAACCGATCCTTTTACTGATCAATAATTTTTGGTACCAAACTTCCCACTGGGTCCATTACTTTGAGAGAGGCATCATACACCGGAGTAGATAATAATACTATATATTTGGAACATCTTATTATCGTTTGAATAGACGGCAACCTCATCACTACCCTTAAGGTGTGAATCGTTGTATAAAAATCTGAACAAACCTTACAGCAGAATAAAATTTGATGAATATTTTTCTAATTAAACAGGTGAATACAATTTAGTCGTTGGCATGGTTATAACCTTTTCAATTTCACTTCATAAATTTTTAGTTACTCATGAGGTGTCTAGCAAGTTACTGTCAACCTTCCCCGATGCTAAGCTCTCAATTGCTTGATGGATATTTAGTTATCTTTTGTCTTGCATAAATTACTGTTTCTTTAAAGTATCGGAAAGAGCGCAGTAATTAACTTTCAAATATTCAAATTGAGTTTTTAAACTGATAATGGAGCTCGCATTTGCTTGTGCTGAAAATTTTTAACGCATTTGTTCATGGCACTATTAGAATGATATTCTTTCAATATAGAAATTACTGTTATTTATCTGTTTTTGCAGTGTGATACTATTTCCGCCTGCATATTTGCTAGAAACAGTCACCTGCTCCTTAGCTTGATGCACTATTTTCTCGTTGGTGTTGTACAAATAATCCATTTTTATACCATTCAATTAATTTCTAAATCGGCTATTTTCAAAGTTGTTACCAAACAGAAACTTTAACACAATGACCTCCCTGCTTCTACTAAACCTCGTGTTCCACGTCCTTTTTGTGGTAACAGTTTTATTTAGATCATCAATTTCATTTAGGTATTCACTAAATGGATGCTGTAATAGCATAACAATTCGTAAAGAAATCCGGCTTCCAATTGAAATTAATGGAGAAGTGTGAACTCAATATTTTCATTAAGTAGATCTTCGAAAAAATGTATATATTAATGATTCTTTTCCTCAGTTTACATATGCTATTCTTAGATTTCGGGATTCCTCTTCATTACTGCGTTCAAGTTGTATCTGCAACGTGACTCTCACAATGGGCTGTCCGTCAGCAGCACAATCTCTTGCCTCCTTCAAAAATATTGGACCCCTTGGCTGGAAGCAGCTTACTTACTCCCAGGATTAGAAAAATCAATCCTAAAACAGAACTTCAAATTTTTATATCGAGTTTTACCTTTTACACACACGAAAATAACCAGTCCATAAGCATGTCAAGCACTTTCCCACTTGTCAAAGCACCACCGATATAATTCTCCCAACTATGGCAACATAGTCTTCGAAGGCGTGCTGGCCTCCTTTTTTACACGTGGCAAACCTATTTCCCGTACGAGGTTTCGTGCCAACACTTGGTACAGGGATTACCATCATCATGCACTGATGGCTGTTTCCGCTCACACAATAACAGATATTCGAGTCTGGAATCTCGATTATCGCCAAACAATCGTCGTCAACGTGCACTTCCGGCCACCTTGGTTTCACCTTGGTTCTACTCACGTACGGTTTTTACTCAGTATTTACAGTGAACCCACGATTTCTCTATTTATCACTTTCAAAACTAAATATTCAAACGACGATAACACCATTGACTATCCTGTAGCGGGACCCTTTCCAATAGTTTTGGACAGTTTCTCTTCACACCTCTGTGGACGTCCGGATACTCCGGCACGCTGCAACAGAAACGTACTGCGCCTTCCTCGTACAACGAATCCTTTCAACGCTTTCACTGTTCGTACTGCCTTTCCATACTTGGCCCTGGCCAATGCACCTTACGTCGCGCCAGCAACTTCATGGGTTTTTCCTTTATACTTCGCGCGCAGAGTCTCTAGCATTGTAATTCACCATAATACCTCGTTATTTTCTTTCCCGTGATAGTCAAAGTCACCCTCCATAGGAGCTTCCATATTTTCGCCCAAACAACATTTCGTACGGCGAAAATCCCGTAGCCTCACATGGCCTTTGGACTGTTATAAGCCCATTAGTTATATATGGGGAGATATTCATTCCCAATCAGTCTGATGACGGTTCACAAAGTGACCTAAAGCATTTTGGGACAATAGTCGCGTGTACTCTCTCCTAGCCGACCATTACTCTGTGGGTGATAACCCTGTTAGTTGGATTTTACCTGATGTGCAAGAATATTGCACAACTTGTGTTGATCAAGGTCAGAGGTAAAGTTTGACCCACTTGATCTGTAATCAAAGCCTTGGGAACACCAAACCTTAGTAATCACTCTCTGCACTAGAGCTCGGAGACCAACCTGGTCTGCTGTGTTGGTCAGGCAATTTGGTATATAAATTCACAATACCGTGTGAAATGATCACATCACACTAAGATGTCCCCACACCATCCTACAGATGTACCACGTTTCTTCGAAGCTCACTGATGGGGATGGGCCCTACTATGTCGGCTGCACTACTTCGAAAGGAAACCTTTGGCCTTCGTTTAAACAAACGATTCCAAGGGGGGCGCTTTGCCTCTTCCAATAGGTTGGTTCGTTGAACTACAAATCATGTGGCATACGTACGCACATTAGTCTTAATACGTCCTTATCCATGCCCCTTCCACCAGAATTTTGCTTTAATACGGTCTAACGTCTTAGCCACCGCTGCATGTCCCGTCGTTGGACACGGTCATGGGTTCAACACTGATTAACCTCACGAGTAAGAGATGAGGGGACAACAATCTTCTTGTCACCTCCGCTCACTCTGTACAGGATCTTTTCTGGGCCTCAACTTAAAAACACTTCGGCCTTCCTCTAACTCTTGACAATGAGGATCATTCTTTTGATTGCCTCACGCAGTGCTGGCAGTAAGGGCTCATACCACAGGGAGCTCGTCCCTGCGAGTAGCTGCGCACATAAGCCTCTACTGAGAGCATACAGCGTTGGTATGTCATCTTTCCCGGCTTGTGTTCCCACAGGTGTAAGTGAACCTCAGCATAGCCTCAGCGCCCACTCATCATTAGTCTACTACTTGGATCTTTCCAAAGATAACATCCACTTTAGTGCTGCGTGATCTGTCACAGCCTTATAATTAAAGGCCTATACAATATAACATCTAAAAATACTTTGTAGCCCATAACTAAATACATAGCAGTTCTCTTTCGGTCGTAGAATAATTCCTTTCAGCACGGAAAAAGAGTGTGCGAGATATGCGTACGTTCTTCCTCCATCTACTTCTTGGGACAATACGCCCTTAGACGCGTCAAATACTGGCATCAGTCAGCCATAAGGTGTCGAAACGGCTTTCTGAAATCGGCGGGGAATTGACCAACACTGGTGTGAGACTAGCTTCTGCTTAAGTGGTCTCAAACGCAGTTTGGGCACGCATTTGATCCAATCGAAAATCACTTCCCTTGCTTGGCTCAAGTCTAAAAGAGGTTTGCCACATGGCAGCAAAGCCTTTCTATGAACCACGGCCGCGGTAATATCCGGCCAATACCTAAAAAGGACCGCCCCCACTACATCTTTTACAGTCTTAGGTACATGGGAATCCCTCTACAGCGCTTAACCTCTTTCTGGGTCGGGTTCTACACCTATGGGCCAGTTATTACATGACCCAGGTAGTTAACCTCGCCTACTGCAAATTTTACATTTACTGAGTGTGCACGCTCAAATTCACATCACGTGCTTACTCAAACACTGTACACTCAAATGGCACGACAAATTGCGAAGCCAAATCTTTCGAGAACAAGATAATATTCCGTACAGATACACTATACACTTTTCCCCTTTTAATCCCATAAGAACTGAATCCATCCTAGGGGGGGGGGGGGTGGGGGGGGGGCGCTGACAATGTTGTGCAGGCGCCGTAGGACAGTCCAAAGGGGGCATACGAGATCAACGTAGATACTCATGAGTGATCCTCTGGCACATTAAAGGCTGTTTTCGGTCGACTTTCCTCATCTACCATAATCTGATGATAACCACTTCTCAAAGTTCAACGTGTAGTATACATGGTACACAACCTTACCAGCGAGTCAATGTGTCTCCAGCGATGTTAGGGTATTAGAGGATATACATCAGGTACAGTCACAGCGTTGACTGCTCTAAAGTTCCTACCGCAGAAAAAGAAACGATATTTCTCTACTGCCATACCCACAGATTTCTTCGGGACGATTGGACTACAGGCGACGCCCACGCGGCTATGACTAGGAGTTTATTTTTTCCCTTGTCCAGTTGGTCTTTTATATCAACTCATATCCACTATGGGTTATCTGATGAAATGGAACTCCGATAAGCTTTCTTATACAAATCGGCGCATGCATTTTCCCAGTATGGATAAATACGTGTTTTACGGCCGATGTGCATTTGCTAGAGGCTGGGCCTTAACTATGCGCAAAAACACGTCCCTGTATTCCTCTAGTACTCTTTTAAACCTCTTGTCGCTCGGGTACTAGTCTCAAATGGGCTAAGTTTTTCATCTACACATTTATCAAATCAATTCAGTATTCCTTTGATAGAAACTTGTCCTAACTCGCTTACGTTGTCACATCTACATCATCCCAAGATGGTCCTTTCCGCTATAAAGCTCTGCGCAGTTTCAGCTCTCCCTCATCTTCATTGAGGTGCTGTAGCCCACACAAGCTTGGATTTATACAAGCGTCCTAGCAAACCTTCCTCGCATCTCCACAGAAGGGGAACATCCTTCCCCGTCCCTCCGAATTGGTGTCTTCTTTTTACGACAGGACCCTAAGGTAGATCATTCGGCTCTCTTCAGATCTCCTATTACATTCTTGTACGAACCTATCAGGAGAATTCCCATAAACGACAATGCGAGCTATCCTCACTTATTAGGTATTGCTTGAAAAGGCTTGTTGTAGGGTGACGCAGAGTAAGGCAAGCATCCCTCTCATCCAACGTCATTAGTTCCTGCCAATCACACCAGTACCGTATCACCCTGAGTCAGCTGTGCAATCTCTCCTTTTAAGATTACCCATCGCATTCTTTAAGCTTACCATTAGGTACAAACCACGAAGCTGAGCCTCAAAGTTTCCCTGGCACACCTCTCTTCAATAACATGCTTGAATTCCGCGACCCGTGGACTATTCCGCTATCATAAGGACTCATCTTACGTCTTCGGACCTTATCTATCGTATCGTTACTAACTGATTCCACTATTCCCAAATTTTAGAATTTTACCGTTAAGGGATTATTCTTCTCCACTTACTTTCACAGCCTTTCGCCCCCAACATTTATTGTTCACCTATTTTAGTTAATACTCGATGCCAAATACACGACCCTGTATTGGTAAGACCCCACTGGTTTCGACCCACTACAATCCGAAGCCCTCCAGATTTATCTATTAGTCGTCAGATCCAAATTTGCTTTACTTCCAAACTGAACCAGTTTCTCAATACCGCAGAGGGGTTATTGTGACATCTTTTTGCGGTTTTACACGTAAATTTCTCTATAACCACACTGTCCTGAGCGTTTTCCAGCCGACCACCCCCCCCACTATCGGATACCCCCAACCTCAGCGTGTCGTTAGTAGGCGGCCTGTGCCTTTTTGTGGCGCCGGCGACAACTAATACTTGCCTACCCTGAATCGGGGACACTTCTGCACCCTGTTTGCAACCGAATTTAATACCCAAATGTCATTTCCAAGACATTACGGAGAAACACCTTCCGTTGATGTCTATCGATGCACTTCCCTCTGTTCAGAACCTATCACAACCTACACACGGCTTACAATACCCACGGGGGTTAGGTTACTACACAACAAAGTTCCCCTATTCACCGGCCACACCCGGCTTTAACATCAAAGTCACTTTTTGTCTGACCGTAATATCTTCAGAGTTCGTCCTGAAATTCCCCGGATTAATCAAGTCAGGCTTTAGTCATCCGGAGCTACAGCGGACTGCCACGTTTGATGAGCGACACCTGAGCAACCACGGTATCAATTAATATCTTTTCCCCTCGGCCATTATCCACACGCCCCATGGCATACTAGTTCCTCGGCTAAATCTTTCACACAACCGGGAATAATATTCGTATCTTCTTTATCTACTCGGGCGGTTTCACGGAACTCTTAACTAAGGCTCCATCCTCTAGGTTCCACAAGTGTTCTTTCCAGTCGTTACATTTCTTTTCGTCGCGCCTTTGGCCTGGCGGTTGTCGGCTCATTTACTTCTCGGGGACGGGTGGCGGACGTAACCTTCCACTGGCCCACTGCCAGCCGCCAGTTTCCGACTGACTAGCACTAGGAGTGCTGGTTGGAAGTTTTAACGCCGACATATCCTTTTGTCTGTTGCCTGGCTTATTACATCGCCAGCACCATCGAGTCTATTACTCGGGTCTACTAAATCCCCTATCTGTCTCCGACACTCACGAGACGTTTTGGTGGTGCACCCCCAGGATTATGGGCCACCGCATTAACAAACATAGGTCTCAGTTTGAAAAAACCTTCCGTTCATCATGTTAGCGCGAGACGGATCTTTCGATTGCTTCAAAATGTGATCAATTGGCCACCCGCTGTAGTCGACGCGGCTTCTCGGATGTTAGTAATGTATGGGAAATTTTTAAGTCTCGTCTGCTGACACCTACCGTGTCCACAATAAGACCTCGGGGTAAAAAGCATTCCAAAGCTCTACGCAATCACGGCTTCTTTCCCTTAGTGCTAGGCATTAACTTCTGGATTTGCAGGTGACTCCGCACTGGTCTTTTCATTTAATGTCCGCACTCGAGATCAGCATAAATGATTCAATTCTGATTTCACCACACCTCCGTTGCATGTACTTACAGGACATACTGCTGGATGAGTAACATATCTTTCGGAGCTTTGTCACTAAACCGTATTTGTGTCAAAAGCTTCTTTAAATCCCGCATTAAGTACTCAACCGAGCCTTGATCCTCCGATCGAATTAAAACTTCAAGGCGGTTCCAGGCCAATCTCAATTTAGCAACTCCTTAATTTTTTCAGCTTCGCGTTTCCCCAATGACTTAATTCACCGATACATTGTCGTATACTCTTTCAAAGAAGTGGAGAACAGCCTTCCGGCTTTCCTCCATCAGAAAGGGACGTGATCGAGGCCCCTTAGCCATGTCGAAAGTAGGGTCGTTCTGTATGACCATCGGCAAAGTTTCCTCCTACAACTGGTGTTAAGGTGGTCACTTCGATCCAACCTAGCATGACAAGAGGTCTCCAACCGTGCAGTTACCCGCATACCAATGGCTTTTTTTGGAGGTCCATTTTCTTGCCCTCCAATACTAACGCGACCAGCACGATTGTCAATCAGTTCAGGCACACACTTACTTTCAAAAAGTGGACAATGTACCCCTACTTAGTTTTCCAAAAACTATTTGTTAAAAGATTTTTTCTCAATTTAAATTTTCAATTAAATTAATTATGTGCTCTCTCCACCGGTTTGTGAAAAGTAATTAATAAATCAGAGAAATAATTTTAAATTTATCGACTTGCAATCAATCAATCAACTTTCAATTCAAGCTCTAATCAATCCATTTTTTGTCCTAAGTTCTGAAACACTAGAATCCTAAATACGAAGTTACACAACGATTTATTTCTAAGTCAAGACAACCTACTATGGTCATTTGAAGCAAAGAATTAACTCCAATATTAACTTCAATATTTACTTTTCCCCTTTCATCAATTACCAAAAAAATATTTTAAAATTACCCTTTTTTACTCCTATTCACTCAATTCATCATCTACAATTCATCACGACATGTCGAAACCTATTCCACAAAATTTAATCTTCTTTTCTTCGTGCCTGTATAAATTAAACTTAGCAAAACTAACTCAATTCAGGGTTTGCTGGTTCCACCACGGACGAGAGGGAAGGAATTTAAACCATAATAAAAAAATCAAAAGTCAAAACTTTAAAGTTATATCAAAAAGTCTTAAAGTTTTAATTACAATTCTAACTATCATCAGATTGAACAAAGTTCCCAAAGTTTCAACAAAATATAAAACCAACGTCCCAAACGTTAATTCTTTAAAAATATTTCAATTTTATAATTTAATTCTTCACTTCCCTTTAATGACTACTAACCCTTATCTTCCTTCTCTCACAATGCGTGACGTTAGCCTCCTGCCCTGTACCTCGGTACCTTTGAGTTAGCCTAACCAAGTCAGAATAAGGTTATGTTATCATACTAATTTGTTATAATTAAGTTAGTTTTAGAAGCCAGGTTAATTTAGGTTAATCAGGTTTTAACTACCAGTTAAATCAGTACATTAAAACCTTAGGAGTGTACGTTTATTTTTGATTCAATATCAGGTAATAAGAATTGGAACTAACTGTCAGGGACTAGTCCAATCAAAAAACACAGAGTACTACCCACGAATAACTACTCAATTATTCACAACTTACCGAAATAAAACGATTGTCGAGATTCAAGTAACTCAGACAACCGAATGCCTAACACAAAGGAATATAACTAGGTTAGTAATGTCGAAATGGAATTGTGGGAGCAACTTACAACAAGTATGGGCGGTCACTATATAGAGTCTATTGTTCTCAGAGCCAATATGGCGTCTCTGATTACAAGTATTAACTTATTAAATATTCAATAAAAATCTTATAAAAAATACAATCAAAAAAAAGTTTTCAATTAGTTATTAAATTTAAAAAAACATTAATATTACCTACTTGACTTAGCCACCTCGTGATTTCGAAACAATTTCAAATATTACGTTTTTATAAACAGTTTCCTAGGCTGAGCATTATTCTACGGGCAGAATAAAAACATTACTTACCCATCATCACCTTGTCCCGGCCTTTCTTGCACCAACTTTTCGGATTTCTTCAACGAAAACAAAGAACGGGAAACCACTAATTTATTTTTAGAAAGACGAACACGACCGACAGCAACCCAAACTGACACAAACCCCACAGAAACTCAACTAACTGCAGAAACCTATCACCCACACCCTGACACCCTCAAATATGTGGCGTGACGACCAACGTTAATTTAATTTTAATCAAAAGTTCTCGGGGGGTGTCTAATGCGGACACTGGGTGATGGAATTCTAGCCCAAGGTTGCTTGTAATTAAAAAATTCTCATCCTCGGTTGGCCAAATAAAACAATTTAGTTTATTGCCGAAAACAAATTTGAATTTTATTGCATAACTTTTAGAAATCAGGTTGAAACAATTACAAATTTTTAGAACGGGACGACGGAGTGCGCAGTCGCAGTCGAGCGATTTCACGCGAGCTTGACGCGTCTCAAAAAACCCTGGCCACACGACTTGCGACTCAGAAACAACGAACTCCAGGGAGCTAAGCGTATCGTTCCAGATCGCTACACTCAGCAAATTCATGCCTGTTTACCACCCAGTAAACTGCGCCAGATGCTCTGGGTATGGAAAATTAACCAGGCTTACTGCATCGACCAAGCACTTGGGAGCTTACAATTTCATGTTGCTGAATTTTGCAAATATATTATCTTCTCCACTGGCACTGCTTAACCCTAACTAAGTCTTGGCGTTGGCATATATTCATTTACTCGTTACTACAATTTAAATGTTATTGCTGAATAAAAATAAATATATATTACTGATGGATTTAATATTTTAAATTGGCTTGATTAAGACCGCATTACGGATGTTACCGGTCTGGTTCTTAGGGGACCTATATGCTGGGGTCAGTCACACAATTCCCAACATAGCTATATCTTACCATTGGTACAAAAACTATTTAATAAGTTACATCTCATCGCCAAAACAATGAGCACTAAGAACTTTAAGAACTATGTTAATTAAGTGGCCTAAAAGTCGAAAGCCTTTTATTCAGTTGAGGAAGTTTATTTAAGTGATTTTAATAACATTGAATTGTTGAATTTTAAACTAGTTTTTAAGGAATTTTAATTAGTTGTAAATGTTGGAATTTTAACTGGTTTTAAGGAATTTTTAATTAGTTATTAGAAATGTGACAATTTATGTGGCCTAACTCATACCAGCATGCTGACATTGTTAATACTTTTAAGTGGGACAACAAATAAAGAATTCTTGATTTCTTGGATGATTAGTTAGAATGTTGAACACATTGAGGGCATTGTTTGTTTCTTCAATTTCTTCAATTGCGACTCTGACATTTCTGGCCACGATACAGACTATTCATGCTTTTCAGTCAATGGACATTTTTAAATACCATAAATTGACTCTCATATGTATCCTTTTTGCCAGCGTGCTCATGATCTGTAGGGGCTAAGAGGAATGTCCAATCTGTTACCACATAATATGGATTACCATTACTTTACACTCAGTTCATTTTTCCTGTGAAATACAGTTATCCACCATTGTTAGAAAGATTAGTTCATTGCCAAAGCCAATCCTGTAAAATATGATTTATTTTTAATACTTACAAAAATTATCTGACTGTTTGCTCAATCTAATATTTTGGTAACAATGTTATCATTGAGATTAACTAAATATAAAAATTATTCATGAACATATATTACACTGTCTTTCTTCTTGTAAACTCTGTATCTTGGAGGTTTCTACCAGAACAGTCAAAATGTGAGACCAAGATAAAGTTCAGCTACAGTTAGTTCTTTACCCGCGTACTACACAAAAGTAAATGTGAAATTTATATCTCATTAAATTCAAGTCAGATTTACATTGTATTCTAGATGATACAATTATCTAAAATGCTTAGTTTTCATAAAATTGAGGAAGAGTTTTGTAGGGCCAGGAGGGTTCACCCCCTTATGCGTCTGAATTTATATCCTTTGCCAGCCGAACCTACACTGGATTACAAGTTGGTCTCTTAAGTCTGGGCAAAACTAAAGATGTCCAGGGAGTGGCTTAACATCTAACCGCACAATTTTAAGATATTGGCAGATGCAAAGGGTAGTTAGATCGATGGATCTAGTCTAGTGCCGCGGGATGATTGTTGGAGATTAGTAGGTCTCCGCATAAGTTGTTAATGCTAGGCCTGGGGACATAGGGGTTGTTACTCACCACCCTGCTCACTTTGACTGGAGGTTGCTGGTTACACAGATGAAATCCCCTTCTTCCAAATAGACATGAACTCTGGGATTACTACGCAAAATGATCCCCTCCTCATAGACACTCGATAGAGACGGCCCTCTACCCGTATTAACATTAACACCATACCAGAAATATCTGTCACTCCCAGGAGAAGCACAAAGGTCTTTTTAGGACAAAGTGCAATTTCTCAGGTTCTTGTCAGAACGAGAATAAAAGAAATTGAGAGGGTTTGTATGAATAATCTCTTTTACCTATTCTATAAAGTCCTTAAATTTATTTACATGCCAGGCTACTGCAGTTGCCTTCTCTTTCTATGCTTAGCCATAATTCTTCTGAGCTGGAATAAGACATTCTTGGGGTGCAAGTTGCAACAGGGAACTGCCTATAGAGATGGGGATGCACAGACCCATCTTCTTTAATCTATGTTGTTGTTTAACCCCAAAAACCTTTTTGAGAAGCTTTCTGATGAGATCATTGTTTATGTACTACACATCACTTATAGCCAAAAACAGGGAGGTTTAGACAACATAGACTTTATTTTATTAAATGTTTCTTGCCATCCACATTTGATTACATGTCTAAGGAACACAGGCTTTTAAAAACAAAAGTCATTGAAGCAGTTATTTTTGCACTGGTTAGTAAAAAATTTGGCTAGAGAAAATTTATTTTATTCCATTTATTCTCTGTAGACTCTTTCACATTTTGGGGAGCTTCCATCTGTAACAATAGAATGTTTTTATAGGGATCAGCACGATATTCCCTTTTCTTCAACAAAAAATTAACCAAGGTACCTTAAATATTGTTGATTTTCCAAATTCTGCATGTTATTATTAAGAGTACTGCCTGTACTCCTATAGATTATCAAAGTTGTTTCCCAAAATAATTTTTATCCCATACTTCTTTAATTTTGCTTCCATATTAAAATATCGTCGATGTGTATACGCTACATTTGTCTGGTTAACCAAAAATGTATTAATCAATTTTTGGAAGTGTTCTGATGCTGATGTTATTCCCAAAAGTTTTGAGGAAATTTAAATCTCCCAAAACGGCTGTTCAGGAGGTTGTGAGGTCCTGTAATTTTCCATTTTAACGGCAATTACAAAAAGCCGCAATTTCAGCTTGCAGTTTGGAGAACATTTTTGCACAATCACATTCAACTGTCCGCAGATTTCTTTATCTTTCTCTGGTATTAGGGCAAATAAGGTTTACAAAACAGACTCATCTTAACTTTAGATTAATCTACACAAATTTGAACACTCTTCTTCACTTTGGGAATGACCACCATTGTGTGAACTCAGTAGTCGTTCTAAGGAGTAATGACACACATTTCTCATCATGCTTTCTAGCTCTGATTTGAACTTTGTCTATTAAAAATAAAGGTACTCTTATCGGTGTTGTTTTTGCATAGGGCTTAACCTACTCCACTCACAAATACCATTCATCCCTAAAGCTCTATGGTGCTACTGGATAGAGTATGCTCACCGTAGACTTAGTAAACATCTCATGGTATTTAGTAAAGAACTATGACTAGAATTTTCATTCTACTTCAGAATACCAACATTCCCATGTCTGGGGTTGTCAGTTACCCAGTAAAGATGTACTTTCTATAGCTAAGATTAGCTTGATTGTATCCTGAACACTATTTAACTCTAAACCCGACGTTGCTTAACAGGATAAGAACAAGTAGGTCTAAATAAGTATGTCAGCAACAGTATTAGGTGATACTACAGTGGTGAACATCCTGCTCCAGAATTACTTTTAATGATAAATGGTTTTCGTACAATTTTTATTTTAATTTCCCATGGCTTGTAATTTACTCATTACCTATTTACCTCCAAAAAGCGACCCAACATTATAAATGTTAATGTTACTTTCCTTCAACATATCTGGAACTTCATAAGTGGATTTCAATCTGCTAACAGAATAATAATTGATGCACACCTTTGCAAATCTACTCACCACTCCACATTTTGGGTGGAGACAGAGGTCTGTGTGATGAGATAGGCAGTCTTTTAATACACAACCTAACTTTGGGACTGGATACATCCGTGCCTGAGCCATACTTCTGTCCCTTTTCACAAGACATACTGCATGAATTGCTGGTTAGAAATAGGTGATTGAACATAAACTGCTTAAACAGACATATTTAAACATGTCTTTACTCCGTTGAATCACAGTTATGTCTAATCTAGCACATCAGACAATCACTAACCTTTTAATTAGCATTATCCAAAAAATTGTGCCATCAGTACCATTTTCAAATTTAAGGGCACCCATTCACAAATGCGGTACAGGTGAGTGTTGGTTGTATCAATTACAATCATTGAGAGGTTGCATTGCATCTTGTTCTGCATCTTAACTAACTAAGACCCCTGTCAAATATTAAATTTCTGCAAGGGATAAAATATTTTTCACACAAAATATTAAAACGGTTTTGTAACTTCTTGACTTTTATAACTCTACCTTGGAAAAATCTTATAAATATGTTCTGTGTTTTTCACATAGGGATTAAATTTCAGTGGATTGATCTATTTACAATCAGATAATCAGAAAGCCCACAAGCCAATCTACATTCTCAAAATTTAGTTTTCCATTCTGTTGCAATAAATAAAAAAACTCCTAGGTGGTTTTCCGTGTTTAATTTGTGACTAAAAAATTTATATTGCTCCCTTTGTTGTTGGATAGATTGATCACTTTTAGGTGATATATTATCTCTTCTGTTCAATTATTCATTGTCAAACATGATACTTTTTCATTAGTTTTTCTGGTTTCTTTTTAAACTATTAATGAGGTTCATAGTTGCTGCACACTATGTACTAAAATCCTCCACTCCGTAATATGTTAATGATTGAAAATAATATAAATGAAAAATACATATAAAATCCCAAAATATAACTAACCGTTTCTTTTCTTTTGTATTCTACTATCAACCAAATTATGTGGCATTCGCCATTAATGAATTTACTTGTAGTGTGTCAAAGTAGTATTTTTATTTCGCTGGTTTCCTAGGACATCTTTCCTCTACCCCTCACTGGCACACCCCTGTTAGGGTAGCAACAGACCAAGTGAGGTCCGCGGCATGGGATGCTACTAGTTAAGTCGCGGTCGATGTCGACAGCACATAGCAAGGAGGTTTACCAACGTGGCTGCTCAGTTCAAGCTACGACCCATGTCCAGTGAATTCGTTTGATAAAATTTTTACTGACTAGATTGTGCTTTTATGATTTATGTGTCCAAGTGATGACAGTGATGAAATGTCAGTTGTCACCAAGTGGTGGCTGATAGGTAATATACCCAACAGACGGGTTCCAGTTACTCCAATAAATTTGAGATGAAGCAGTCTAGGGATAATACCATTCATCTTTTTTCTCGAACTGAAAAATGGACTCGGAACACGATTTCATTATTATATGAGAATGTACGCCTGTGACATTCTCCGTACTTATTGGAAACAACAGTTTCGTTTTTGGTTTGCTCTGTTTCTCACCACAAACTTTCATTCGAACTCCAATTGAAGCAGAAGAATAGTTGGTGGGTAACAATACCATGGTAACTAAAACGTGATATTATAAATATTTGGTTCTAACTATATTTATTTCATATTTAACAATTGATCATCATGAGTCACTAACATTAATACCTAGTTTGTTAAAAAAATGAGAATAAATTATTATTTGTTTATAAAAGTGGTGGCAAGTTCGTTCGAAGTCGCGGCCCCACGCCCCCCTTAGACCTACGGTACTATTATTTTATAAGTTATTTACTATTGTAATGCAGTTTAATTTATAAAAATCAGGAGTAGATACAGTCATTTTTCTATTATTCAGACTTTTGTGATTTTCTTTATTTGACGAGCTCTCTTGGGACTATAATTTTCAAAAGTAAAGAATTTTTATTTCAATCTTATTGATTTTTAAAATCATAACACGAGGGTTTAAATTTATTTGTTTAATTATAGTAATTTTATGGCTTTTAATTGTCCACGTTTTTCAGGTTTAGTTTATATTTTAGCTCACATTTGGGTTGGCCAATAAGAGTTTTTAGTCTTCATGGGTGATAATGAACACGCTAATTTATAAACCCAAGTTTATTGGTTTGAGTAATTGTTTTGATACAGTAAAATTAAAATTACCACTTATACATACTTAACCATCTTGCAGCTGTAGTTACCAGTCGTGGCTTCTTTGGTGGGACCACTTCATAAAGTGGATTAAAACGGACGTTAGTTGAACTTGAAGTTGCGGAATGTTGTGGAGGAAAGAGCCATGTTATTGGAGTACTCGAGGCTGTCATTGGCTTGTACATGTGGGTAGGCCATGTCCAAAAAGGATCCCTTGAACTTGCATCCTAAGCGTAATTGGTCACGTGAAGACAGTTGTTGTACGTGTGTGTAACAGAGAATTAAAGAAACCAATATCCTCATCATTAGGGGTTTTCAGTCGTGTTTTATTCTGTTTCATTATCAGTGTTCTCTTTTTCTAGTTCAATCAGCTGTTGGTCCAATACCAGTTTGAGGTGTTACTCGTTTGATGTATCCAGTCTTTGTCTTTGCATAACATTTCGGGATTCTCAGCTAAATTAGTTCAGGTTTCCCGAGGCTTCATTTTTAGGGTGATTTTAGCTAGAACTATAGTTTTAACGTTCAATCTGGACATCATCCCCATTTCCTTCTTCTTTTCCCCTCTTCTGATACGATAACCTGTATCATCGAGTTAGTGGCACGATTTCCACTGGATGGTCTAGGGAAAGAACTAATCAGTTAAAAAAAAAACATTGATCGAACTTGGCCCAATGAGAGGAGGGCTCATCGGGGCAGCTATCCTGACTTCAAGGTCTTCCTTAGCTGCTTCCCAAATTCCGGCGAAGGTTTTTCCATACATGTCTCCTTGTTTATCTGAAAATAAAGAATAAAAAAAATATACATTTTTATACATTTATACTATTTCATAATTTATTTATATGTATGTTGTAAATTGAAAGTGAATTTATTTTGTTTCAGGTATCTAGCAACAGGGGTGTAGCTTTAAATCCCTTGCATTTTCCTTTGAATGGGGCATCAACTGTAGCTGCTATAGTGAAAAATGTCTGCAAGTGTTTCTGGCGGGTTCTCAACCTCTCCACATGCCTCACCGTCTACTTCAAATTCCAACGCATCGCTAAACGGTTCAAAGAAATGTGGAACTTTCCCCAAAATAATTGGTGCAATCGATGGAAAAAATTGCAGAATAAAATGTCCCATCCTTCGGCTCCATGTATTTCAACTACAAACATTTCTTTTTTTTTATTTTGCAAGCAAGCCGCGACCACTACAAGTTCGTGTGTATTGATGTTGGGGTTATGGGAAAAAAAATGAGGGGGTAGTTTCTGCTTGTGTTGGGCGTTTATTGGAAAAAAATAAATTACCTATATGGGACACGGAGATTTTTTTACCGAATCAAAGTTCCAAAATGGTTCATGCAGATGAAGCTTACCCACTAAAAAATAACACATGAACCTTTTGGAAGAAACAACCTAGACGATCTGAAAAGATTTTTTACAAAAGACTATCAAGGGCTAGAAAAAATGTCGAATGTCTTTTGGAAATTTTGCTAATGGCGTATCCTGAGTAATTGTATTGAAACTAATCCTTCTATGTGGATGATTTATTAAAACTTTGTTTTTACATAATTTAGTTATTGATATGGATGGATTCTGGGTGACGTTGAAGACCTTCCACCCGTTCCCCGCAAGATCAAACCTCAACAGGGCAGGAAACGCGGCCACAAAAGAAACAAAGTGTTAAAAGAAAGTTTGTAAATTATTTCATAAACAATCCACTAGAAAGTAGGCCAATTTTGTGTGTAAAAATACCTTTTTAATACAGCTGTACAGTAAAATTTAATAAAAATTATTAATTCTTTAAGAACAGTTGACTGTATTTAACAACTCTAGTTAAACCCTTTGAGTGCCGCGAAGCCCCCTCCGTGTTCCCCGGTATTTTAATGAGTATAAAGTTTTTTTACACTTTTACAATTATTTCCCTATTGAGGGATTTTCGCATTTCGGGAAAATAATCCTTTAAAATAATGTTAAATAAAAATTAAAAGATGAAATAATAAATAGCCTATTATAAATGTACTATAGAAAAAATTTTTGTTGTAATTGAAATAAAAAAACCCCTTTTAAATATGTCTCTATAAAAATGGATACCTTTTATTTTGGTTTGTAACTTTATCAATCACCCGCGTTAAGTTGAGTTGCATCTTCTTCCCTCCCTTTTCAGAACATGCCGGTTATGATGTTGTCTGTGGGGTTTTTTCCCCCAAAACGGGGGTGAGATGCACAATCGCTATGATTTCTTCCTTCATATTGATTTGAAGGGGGAGAAGCCAAGGGTACAAGTGACTTTATGGTTTTTTCTGAGTTAAATGCAGAA